>NC_043967.1:8567665-8867665 GCF_902148855.1 Sphaeramia orbicularis | reverse complement strand
GAAACCACAGGAAACTAACCATAAGTTAGGGTTAGAGAATACAGACTGGACATTAAGACCCTACAAAGAATAGATGTCAAAAGGTTAATATACACTTGGTTATGGGTTTCTATGATTGGTTCCTGTTAAAGATCTAAGCAAAGGTTGTGAAATGTCACTCAGAGCCACTGGCATTTCATGATGTACAATAACGATTAGAGGTCCAAATATATCAGACAGGCTGGGCCCCATAAGTGGGAGTAAATCAGTAGCTGTCGCGGGGGATGATTAGAAGACTTACTGTTGCTAATAGCCCAGTGAAATTCCTCCTATGTTAATGTCAGGATTGTGAGAAAAAAGAAAGGAAAAATGAGCAGAAAGTGACAGAAAAATATGGCACTGAACCAAAAGATCAACAGAGATGAAAGGGGAGTGAATGATCTGAAGAGAGACAAGTCAACGGGGACAGGAACACAACTACAGATGGCACTTTAACGCAACTCTGATAAGGATCTCAGTGCTTTAAGATAATTTACAACAGGTTAAAAAAAGAAATCTGTGAGTCGGTAATCATCACATTAAGAACAGCTGCTCTGCAGGCGTTATAAGGCATTTACTGTTGGCAAAGATGAGCTGCTGAAGGGTTCTACATTGTTAATTTCAACATTGAACTCCAGATCAGATGCTATTCTACAGACAAATCTTTTATTAGCATATGTATTATCAAGTCATTCTACATGATGAGTTTGTGTATATACATGTTAATAAAGCTTACAGACTAATTACTGTAGTTTACTTTAATTCTGTCCATTTCAGCACATATAACACAAACAAACATGTACAAATCTAAATTTTATTACACTTTCACTTCGTACATTCTGTTGTCATGGTTTTCTTTTGCAGATATGAGGCAAATTTCTGGCACAAAAGACTGACATGAAATCTGAGATAGAAAACGTGTAAACAGGCGTCACAACCCATTCTGCGTTGAGATTTCTTGTCAACATCACAATACACAGAGTAATTTTGGTTTGATGTAGTTTTGTTTTTTACCCACTTTAATTTTGTACACATGTATGACTTAAGAGGACCATAAAAGCCAGAATCAGTATTAAAAAAAATCTATGATCAAAAGTATATGTATTTTTGCATTTAAGCCTGTATTATTCTGCAGTCTACTCTTTGTTTTCTTCTTTTGCATCATGTGTTGTATACTCATCAAAATAATTAACCTACCCTATGTGAATGTAGCAGAAGTAGCAAGAGTGTATGATAAAGCAAAATGATTCTAAATCACTTTTATGACTTATCACATAGCTAGTTGTTGGTTGACTTGTTTGGTTGTTTGTTTGTTTGTTTGTTTGTTTGTTTGGTTGGTTGGTTGGTTGGTTGGTTGGTAACTAAGATGAAAGTTTGTCTGCTTCTTTTTTGCCATCTTTGTTTTCCTTTTCTCTGTAGAATGGCCTGTAGACCGAAAGATGCTTTCTCTTTCAAAGACCCTGAACTTCCTGCCCACCTGCTCACCCAGCTCAATGTCCTCCGGCAGGACCGTATCCTGACAGACGTCCTGCTTTGCACTGAGCAGCAGGAGATCCCCTGCCACAGGAACGTCCTGGTTTCCAGCAGTCCATACTTCCGTGCCATGTTCTGCAACAACTTCCTGGAGAGCAGCCAGGCTCGTGTGAATCTGAAGGGAATCTCCTCAGATGTCCTCAGTGGCATTGTGGACTATGTCTACACAGGCTGCATCACTATCACCATGGAGATTGTGCTTCCTCTCATGCAGGCTGCATCCATGCTCCACTATGGATGTGTCTTTGAGGCCTGTTCCCTGTTCCTGCAGGAACAGCTCAGTCCAGAAAACTGTCTGAGCATGATTCGGCTTTCTGAGATCCTTCACTGTGACAGTCTGAAGGAGAGGGCAAAGGAGATGGCTGTGAGATGTTTTTCTGACGTTGCTGCTACAGAGGACTTCTGTGAACTGTCTCTTCCTGAGCTCATGTGTTACTTAGAAGATGACCGGCTTTGCGCTGAGGAGGAGCAAGTGTTCGAGACTCTGCTGGCTTGGATCCACCATGACCCATTCTCACGGCGTGGAGCAATCCACGACCTGTTCAAGAAAGTCCGTCTCCGTTATATCCATCCAACATACCTCTTCCAGTTTATCGCCAATGACCCTCTTGTGCAGTCTTCCACCCTCTGCACTGAGATCATCGAGTCAGTGCGGCGCCTCATGCTCTCTGTCAGCACCAAGTGCAGCCGAGAGCTCAAGCCACTGTGGACCACACCGAGACGCTACACCTGCAGAGAAACTCTTGTGGTAGTCGGAGGAAGAAAAAACAATGAACAGACCTCACGGGAAGCCTTGCTATATGATGAAAGGACGCATCGATGGCAGTGGCTGGCGAAGCTCCCTCTACGCCTCTATAAAGCTGCTTATGTCTGTATTCATAGCATCCTTTATGTTCTCGGTGGGCTCAGCCTCTGCATGTCATCAGGGGACAGTTCAGTCAGTGCCACAGTTTATACCCTCTCATTGAAGACTAACCAGTGGCGGACCGCTGAACCCATGCTGCAGCCACGATATGCCCACCAAAGTGTGTCCTATCTGCACTTTATTTTTGTGTTAGGAGGCATTGGGATAGACAAGCGGATCTCTCAGTCAGTAGAGCGGTATAATAGCATGTTTAATCAGTGGGAGGCCATGGCACCAATGCCCACAGCTGTGCTGCATCCAGCAGTAGCAGCAAGTGATCAGAGAATCTATGTTTTTGGAGGGGAGGATGCCATGCAGAACCCTGTCAGACTGATTCAGGTAAAGGAGTTCTCATATTTTGCATATGTAGTATGGATTGGTGCTAATTACCTTCAATTTTATTCTATATTTTTCTAAACTGTTTACATATGATTTGTTTTTAGATGTGTCGTTTTTTTTCTCTTTTCATTTGTCTGTCAGTTTTCAGTCTAGTGTTTCCATTTGTTTTTGAGGGAGTAAATTCTTGATGATATTAACTATAGATAATTGCATTTAGGCTGCTCTAAGTCAATGTCGGGAAAAATTCCAAAGATTTCCAAAAATCTCCTAACACTAAAATTTCATGCATTCATTCAAGTCATATCTCAGTCCAAAGTAGTCTGACTTGGATTTTAATTTATCACCTAATTATTTAGTGTCAAGATCTAGAGCCATGAAAGATTGATCCCAAAAAGTCACATTTCAAAGTCTCAGTAAGCATTTTTCAAAAAAAAAAAAAAAAAAAAAAAAATCACTATATCTCCAAATTTTCTACACATATGTCTTTCAAATTTTAACTGAGGATTTCTTGTAATATTATATTCTATAATGTAAAATAAATTCTTCAACAAATGTACATACCATTGTATGCTGGGATGTTGGTCCTTGGGGTATTAAGGTGCCTTGGCGGAGTTTTTACTCTCTCTGACTGCTTTGTAGCTTTCCCTGTTTTATTGCAATTTTTTTTCTGTTTTTACACACAACAGATGAAGATTACCCTATTTTCATCTGTGTATTAACTCTGTCACATCAGGGCTACTAGGGTAGAACACATCTACCCTTGTCTATATTTTACTGAAATTATTTTGTATGATGAAAGTTCACTGCATAACACGTAAGCATTCTTATTTTGTGGCGTGAGCTGAATAAATAATTAAAATGCAATTTTACCAGGAAATTTGAGATGTGCTACACTTTTTTTTGAATATTTGACTTTCACTATACCTCTATTACTGAAAACCACTGAAGCCCAACTTCCTCCCCCAGCTGACACTGACAGTTAACCTTGGTTGCTAACTTTGGATCATTCAGTCTTTTATGCTTCTGTAGATTATTGAACACCATCCCTGTCAAGTAAATGAATAATGAAATGAAATTAAATGTTTTAGTAGTAATAGTTGTCAATATTTTTACGTAAAGGTTCAGTATGTGAGATTTAGTGATATCTAGTGGGGAAGTTGCATATTACAACTGACTGAAGACCCTTCCAAAACGGATAAATGTTACACACTAGACCTTCAAGCAGATGGTGGATTACAGATTAAAGTGTGATCTAACTGTCAATATTTGTGGTGGGTCAACAGGTGTATCACATCTCTCGCAACTTGTGGTCCAGGCTTGAGACAAGGACTGTGAAAAATGTTTGTGCTCCTGCTGCCGTCATAGAGGATAAGATCTACATTGTGGGAGGTGAGGTTTAGTAACAGCATACCATCACAGGCTTCAATCTGAAGATACACTGACTCTCAACTGCAGGAGTCTTGAACTTAGCTGAGGGGCCACATTCAGCCCAATATGATGTGAAGTGGAGCAGACCAGTAAAATAATAACATAAAAATACATAAATAATGTCAATTCTAAATTTGTCTTTATGTTTTAGAGTGAAAAAAGTAAAATTACATTATGAAACAAACAATTCTGAAAATTATTAAGAAAAATAAGTGGAATTTTAACAATATTATGCTTACAGATCACAGTAGATTTACAAATACATAATGGGTCTAAACACAGTAATGTCCCATCAGAGAGCGAACTTTAATTGATTGCCATTCCAACATTTATTTCAATATAAAGTAGCTCCCTGTTTTGGATAATCCCTTATGGTCCAACTAAAGCAAAAATGAATTTAAAAGTAAAAATGTGGGTCATTTAGCAACACTAATCTGTCAGATTTTCTCTAAAATGTCCCGTCAGAGATTTCAAATATCGTGTTTTGACCCAAAAACATTTAGTAACAGAATATTTTAAAATTGCACTTCTCTTAAGACATTTCATATTGTTCATATTTGTTCAGGTTATTCACATTTTTGGTGAAAGTAAATGTAAATGTAAACTTTGTGTAATTTTACTTCTTTTTTTTTTAACAATAAAACAAAGAGAAAAATGTGGTTATTAAATTAAATAATTAAATTTAATTGATTATCGTAATATTATTTTACTGGTCCAATCCACTTGAGAATGAATTAGGCTGAATGTGGAACCTGAACTAAAATAATTGTTCTATAGTATCTTCAGTGTAATACTTGTCCAAATTCCTCCCATGGGCTGGATTGGACCCTTTGATGGGCTGGTTTTGGGCATATTGGGCATTTCAGGGCATATGTTTGACACCTGTGCTCTATAGCATATTTAAATCTGGCTAAATAAAACTATAATTTTCAGGT
Source organism: Sphaeramia orbicularis (assembly GCF_902148855.1). Taxonomy (NCBI): domain Eukaryota; kingdom Metazoa; phylum Chordata; class Actinopteri; order Kurtiformes; family Apogonidae; genus Sphaeramia; species Sphaeramia orbicularis. The sequence continues at coordinate 8,862,508 of NC_043967.1, read as the reverse complement.
TACACCCGACGCATGATAGCCTACGACACCAAAGCCAACAAATTTGTCAAGTGTGAGAATCTGAAGGAACGCCGGATGCACCACAGTGCCACAGTGATCAACAACAAGCTCTACGTCACAGGTGGACGCATCCTTAACGGTCATGACGTTATCGAGGACTCAGACTGCTTCGAATGTTATGACCCAAAGACAGACGTGTGGACATCCAAAGGCTCTCTGCCATACAAGCTGTTTGACCACGGATCCCTACCACTAGTCTGCGTTTCCAACAGACCCAACCCTCCTTGAAAAACACCGTCCATTCACCCACTGGGTCGAGTGCTTTTGCGGCATGTTCCTCACTTTCCCTTTGCCGTGATTTATTAGCCTCTAACGACACAAATGGGAAACCACTTGAGAGTGACTGCATTCCCTCACGCATCTCAGCTTCTGCTACAACTTAGTGGCATGTTAGGCCAGATGGGCATCCACACAAATCAAAGGGGAGCTCAGCTGACATGCAGAGGTGTCATTTCTAAAGCACATGGGGTGAACTGAACTGAAAACCCGAGATAACGAGAGTCAGACTTACTCACACAACAAGCAGCTGTTCAGACACATGTAATCCAAAAAAATCCTTCCAGGGGTAACTACACTCTTGTCTCAAAATAAAACTTTTAATTTCTCTAATACTTCTACACATTGTATATGGATGGCAGCTGCAAGTCTTTTCTCTAATAATTTCAACAAAGGGGTTATGTGTCTCTTTATGTTGTTTTGACTGCAACCAGAAAGTTGATACATTTGCACTTCATAGAAAATACATTCCTCCTTGACCCACATTCATCTATCAAAGCGCACTTTCTGATGATACCCGTTGAGACAGATCACGGACAAGCTCCCCCTGGCAAAAGTACTGTCACTGCAGCTTCTGTCACGTTTTGTTTGTTGCAGAGAAGAACAATTTTAAATGAAACTATATGATCTGGGCCAATGATATTCCACTTTAGCTTGGTTAATGACTTGATGAATTATTTCCACAGCTCCCACTACTGCATGTCCTGTAGATTTTGCACCTGCAAGGTACAGAAGGTTTAAAGACATTTTGAGATAAATCGAGGCTTTGTATATTTGCCTCTTCCACATACAACTCTTATAAGAAACTGGAGTTAACTTTGCAGGCAGCTGATGTATGTTGATGTATGTGTGAAAATGTGATATTTCTGTCTTTGAGGTAGTGACTTGCAACTGGAAATCCATGAACAGGAATCGTCAGTTTTTAAGTTTTTGCATCCAATACAACAGTAGGCTCAACTATGAAGAAAAAACAACCCAGATCCAAGAAACTTCCCAATATTGTGTAGAATCCTCACCGATTTAGCTACAGTCATGCACAGCAACCATGGCAACCACTGACCTTTGAGGTCAGTGGTTGCTCTGAAGAAAACAAGATCCTGTTGATTTTAGATTTTTTACTAAATACAAATCCCATTTACAGAAAATTACTGACATTTTGAAAAATGTAATACACACCACTGGAATATGTTATTTCTTAATTCAGTTGAGCCTGTATTACTTGTTAGTTAAATTAGTATTAAATATAAATAAATTTAGATTGATGCATGCAGAACACTCCAAACAAGTTGGAACAGAAACACAATGAAAAGTTTATTAAATATACTGTATAGGCATCACTATGGTGTCAAATTCCAGAAAAGTCCAGGTTTAAGAGGATTTTTCAGGAAATACAGATGTCATGTTCCGTGTATTAAATATGGAGGGAAAAAAGAGTTTATCAATGAAAGGTGCAAAAGCAGCATCTGTGATGGTCTGGGGCTGCATCAGTGTCCACATGGCTGACAAATCTACATTGTTTAAGTTTACAAAATTGACAATTAAATAGGTCAGTGAATAAAATAAAAATCTTTTCTTTGGTTCAAATAAATTAATGGGTCACAGATTACAGTTCCTATTGTATTTTAGAAAATGGCAGAATTTTTCTGGAAGTGAAATTTGGAATAGTTTGATGCAAAAATTAACATTATTTTTATAAGAAGCCTTTTGCAAGTGTCACTGTTGTCAAACTACGAGCAGCCTGCCCTCATTCATGAATCTGAAGATGGTGATGGCGTAACAGAACTGAAATTCATTCATGTATCAGAGGAAAACAAGTATCAAATGTCACAATGCTCTAACACGGAGGCTTTACTCTTCCAAACACTAGTAGCTGCTACACTCTTCAGTCTATACTATGGCAACCCTCTTGACCCTTATGGAGCACCTCATTCACAGTGCTCAGCCAGTTTCTGGCCATGGTAACAATTGCCATGGCAACCCAGTTATTACCCCGTTGAATCATCCATGCTGTGCATCCCTGTAGGGCTCTATTGAAGATTACATCAATGTTGTTGAATGTGTTGATGGTACTTGCACAACTCAGAAACTCTTATTTTTTAATATATTGTTCAACTTAATGTAATTGCATTTTGGATATGAATTCTGTGTGACTTTTTTATGTATTTATGTGTGGAAAAATGCCATTTCTAATTTAATGCCTTAAATCTATCTACACAAATACAAATGTGTGAAAATATGTTAGCGGCGGGGCAGTGGTAGATAATTTGTCTGAGCTTTACTGCTCTTCTTAGATTGCAGTGGTTTTCCTTTTTTGGAGACTGTCCAAGGAGCATTGTTAACACAGACACACATAACATGTTCAACAGCTATCAGGTGACACATATGCTCAGTGTTCAGCATTACGTGACAATGCAACTTCCCATATTTTGAGTGTGACGTTGAGGAATTTGAGATAAAAAATCTTAAGAATATTTCTCTTACACAAATGAATACATAAGTTTATGCTAAAGCAGCTGTTCTCTACCATTGGGCATCAAAGTACCATCTAATGGAGTGCAGGGGAATTTTATGTTTTGTTTTATTTATAGAATTTACAAACCTAGTTGTTCATATTCATAAATGGGCTTTAAATTTCCCATAAATGAACATGTTTCAGTTAAAAGACATAATCTACCACCTCCTTCTATATCGGTAGGAACATTGAGCTGTTTTAGCTTTTAGATAGCTAATGTTCCCTTGACATGACACAAAACAAAACAAAAAGCTGATATTGAAACCTGTGCCGGTAAAAGATCCAAAGGCCAAAGGTGAGGAAATATGATCCTATATGTGATATATAACAACAGGCAGTGATGAGTAGAGTGTTTATTTTGGTCATCACAGCTGACAGAAGCATAAAACCTTAATGGTCCAGTTTTTTCCTCTTTGTGTCACATTTTTTAGATCATTGTTCATATCACTTCAAGAAAGTCTCCGTCCATCAGTCCATTGGTAGATTCCCATAAATTTTTAAGCTCAACATCTCAAGAAGGTCTTAACAAAATTTTCTAAATTTTGATCACAAAGATGAATGAAATTTGTTTTGGTTGCCAAAGGTCAAAGGTTAGAGGAATGCAGTATGTTAACAAAGCCTTTCTTCTGTCCCATGTGAACATTTGTGCCAAAGTTAAACTACTGGTGATCGAAGTTCGAAATTGCTGTCACCTGGTAAAATACATTTTAGCCTGAACTCAAGAATATATACACCAAGAGAGAAGAAACCCTCACTCAAACATGTACTAGTATAACATGATGACATGTTGACATTTCATATCCAAAAGGTCATAAGTTGACTTCACACTCATGAATGCAATGCTGTCCTTCAAGGATTTCTCCACTTTTGGTACGTTTTTTGTCAAAACTTCACTTCAACTCATGAATGAATTGATTTGGATTTGGTGGCCAAAGGTTAAGGTTGATGAGACCTCATGAAACATGTTTTGTGCCAATGCTCATGTAAGATACAAGGGATAGTGGACATATCTGACTGAATATACAGTCCTAATTTTGATTGTTTTATGTGGGAAGAAGATGGTCCTCAAATTTTTTTAACAACCAGAAATGGATTTTAAGTTACAGAAGGTTGTGTCCACATATAGCTGACATGTTCTAACCTTATGGATTTCAAGCTACGTTCTCTGCATAAAGAGTGTTTGGCATGACTCATGTAGGCTACATATCCAGTTACTCGTTTCTCCCTGAGAGGCTCACTGTTTGTATGGTATGGCCAAAGCTGACCTTAGAGGAAGAAATGCGGGATCAGATTTCACTCTTAACATTTTAATCCCTGCCCATTAGAGGGGAAACACAGAAATGAGCTCAAGACCAGGAACTCAAAAAATGTCATTACAATCCACAGTGGGGCTCTCACTGTGTTAAATGACTCCTTGTTAGCACTAAATGAAACATCCACCACCAAAACATTAACAACGGGAGGATAAATACTACTTAGAAAGGCCTGCTTTCTAAAACCTAAGGTTGTTAAGACAAACTGTGAGCGTCATGAATCCTTTGCTGTTGGCTGAGTCAGATGTCAGTTAGCCAGAGCAGCATCTAGGAATAAGACTTCGTGAAATGTTTTATTGAGCCACTGACGCTAAATACATAGCCTATTGAGATTTGTTTACTGACATGTGTTTGCTTGTTGCCTTTCCATAGAAACCAGTGTGTGAGGGTCACCCTTCAGGGAGGCAGTGGCCTGCTGGGTTATTTTCAGTGTCTGTTACTAACCCATCAGGGGATAACATTTCACTGCCAACCCATTCTCTATCTATGTATGTGCCTGCGAATGGACACGATTATGATTTAAAGACCTACACCACTGGAATAAATTAAGAGGCCACTCCAAATCTTGAGACTCGAACCCCACTGAAAGCCTCTGAAATGTGACAAGAGGAAGATGGATGGTCACAGTCCATCAAACAAAGCTGAAGTGTTTGCATTTTTGCATCAGGAGTGTCATAAAACTGCCAATAGAGATGGGAATGACTGATGGAGAACATGCCAAGACACACAGCAGCTGTGACTGATGACCAGAGTTATTCCACCAAATGTTGATTTCTTTAAAAAAAAAGCACATAAATGTATTTTCTGCGTGAAAGTCTTAAATACACTGTATTTAGACTATTATGACCAGTTTTTTTCAGAAAACCATATGTCTCTTAATGTTTACCAGCACTGTATATAATAATAATAATAATAATAATAATAATAATAATAATAATAATAATAATAATAATAATAATAATAATAATAATAATAATAGTAATAATAATAATAATAAATCACACTTATATAGCACTTTTTTGGACACTCAAAGACATGATGATAAGATCAGCATGCACATAAAATAACATCCAACAGTTCACTGCAGGCATTTTACCATTTTAAGATAAGTGTAAATTAAGATCCTTTGGTTCACAGTTCCAGTAACAGTGCTCACCAACAGGAAAAAAAATAGAGATGAGGGGTTTTCCTGCTGCGTCATGTGAGAAATTGTCCATTACCCCTTTGGAGAGAGGTTTAAGAAGGTTTATACATATATAGTCCTGACTGATTTAGAATGATAGGCTGTAGTTTTACATACTTATATTATTACCAAATGCATCAAACGTCTTCAGATGTGGCACTGACATGAAAGAAGATACAACTAAATGTCTTATTACATGTTTCAAAAAAGTTACTTGGAAACCCTTATAAAGCTACAAACCCCATTTCCAGGAGAGTTGGGACATTCTCCAAAAACAAATAAAAGATGTTTGTAAGACTCAAGTTTTTCATCATTCCATGGTGGATAATTCTCCTCATAATAATGTCCATTCATTGTCAGTAGGAGACAGATGTGGACTGTACCCAGGACAGCCACGACAACACATTTCCATTGTCTTTCAGCCCATTTGAGATGAGATCGGGTCCAGAGAACTCGGTGTCTTTTCAACAAAGAGTTTTTTTCCATATTCAATAGAGTTTCAGGCTGCATTTGTGAAATTGGTTTCCAAAGTCCTTTTCAACCCATGTCTTCATGTTCATTGAGGTACTTTAATGGCTTCTAATGCAATGGGGGTCAAAGGTCACATAGATTCAAGGGTCCATCCTTGGACTCCTGGAAACTTCATTATGTGTTATTGTCCCAAGTTTTCTGTAAATGGGGTTTGTAGCTCAAATAAACATACAGTGAAATTAATCAACAAAAGAATATAATGAAACTTTCTGCATGAATCCCTTGATTACTTGAACAAGGGTAAGAAATTTCAGGTGTTGAAATTATTTAATTTTGCAGTCAGTCAACAAGATATATTTAAAACAGGGGTGTCAAACTCATTTTTGCTCAAGGGTCACATACGGCCCAATATGAGTGGGCCAGATCAGTAAAATAGTGTAAAAAAGTGAAAAAATAAAATTTAAGTTAAAGGTACTTTTTGAAAAAGTTGATATCTACAAAGTTTCCTTAAAAATGTGAATAACATGAACAACCTGAAAAACAATCTTAAGAACAATATGTGCAATTTTAACAGCATTCTGCCTCAAGTTATCATTTACTTATGTGCATTACAACTTACAGTGGCTCTACAAATACACAAAATATTTTGTAACAGGCAGAATATTGCTAAAATTGCATTTAATTCTCTTAAGATATTTCAGGTTGTTCGTATTTGTTCAGGTTATTCACTTTTTTTTTTTTTAAAGGATAGTTGTAAATTTAAATATTTTCATGTAATTTGACTTTTTAACACTAAAACAAAGAGAAAGTTTGGGGTTTGTCATTATTTATAGCTTATTATGATTGGTCTGTATGTGGCCCCTGAACTGAAATGATTTTGACACCTTTAATTGTTAGAATCAACAGTTTCGTCTATACATTTCACAACTTCATCGCACTGGCCTGATTGGACCCTTTGGCGGGCCATTTCTGGCTCATGAACCATATGTTTGACACCTGTTATTTAAACAGTTCATGAAAGTTTTAACAAAAGTCGAACATGCCGTCATTTGTTCACAAAGAGGACATTTTGTGCGATCCTCTTTTGTTTTGTTACCAGTTCTAGAATTATTGCAGTACATACGTTCTGCCACCTGATGTCGCCACCAGCACAGGACTGGAATAAGGAGCAACAACAGATCTGCTTTGCTTGGATCTCGGTCACCCTACCACCCATAATGTACGACATGTGATATTAAAAGAATAAAGACCATGCTTGAGAATGTAAAATCATGATAATTTTATTAAAATTTCTTTGATAAAAATGGGGGGTGGGGAGAACAAAATCACAGGACAGCATGCACACATTCCTTAGAGGTCTGATACAAGGAAATCTGCTCAGCTGAACTACTGGAACATGGAATTTTGTATGATTTCATACTATTATTTTAGAGGCTGAATAGACTTTGTGTTCATTTTGTAACAACTGCCACAAAACAAACTATGTGGATATACTGTATTTATGTGATGTTTGTGTGGTGTGGGACTATTGATGTGGATGAAAAGTAAAGAAAATGTAAGAAAAAAAACAAACAAACAATCCATGACATTTCATAGAGCATTTTGTTTTTCCTTTCACATACTGTAGCCATTCACACACATTTTCATTCATGAGCCCAGGGAAATGGCACTATGGACCCCAAAGAGATGAATAACAAAGTTTTTTAATAATTATATTAATTAAGACAAAAACCCAACATAATAATAATAATCATAATAAACAATACATTGAGCTTGTAAAAGTGCTATCTGAGATTTAGGAGTATCTTTAACACTGCGGAGTTTATAAACTATACAATAGAAATAAAATTATAATATAACATGGATCAATAATCATAATAATAATAATGATAGAGAAGAATTTCAAATAAAGACTGAAACTCCACAGGCAGAAATCTTTAAAACATGATAAAATTATAATTCTACTTATTAAAGTTGTATTCTTATTAAATTTGAAATACATACAAGATATACAGCATGTACACATTCATAACCCTTCATGTCTGTGCTTCTTTTGCTCAGCTTGAAACATACAGAAGGGCCTGGTTACATCCCATTTTAATTACATATGTGTACAATAGGTCCGTCACTGCGAAGGCATTCAAAGAAAAAAAAACAGAAAAAAGACATTTGGCACCAGGCACAGAATTGAAAGAACATACATAATAACTAGTTGTTAAAACCCGCTCAGAGAAATATACTCAACCTTCTCACTAGTCACGTTTTCATCCCCAATGGCATGACAGAGGAGTAAGTATGCATTAGTCAGACCTCTATGACTGATGAAAATGTATGTTAAAAAAAAAAAGAAAAAGAAAGAACGATGTAACATTTGGCATAATTGTTGCTGGAAGAGTAAGAGAAGAAGGGGACGGGGGGCATGGAGCCGCGGAAGTTCACCCCGGTAGACCTGACAAAGAGGAGGATCTACAGTGCATTTCTGTCAGAAGAGACAATCGGTTGTTTTTCCTGAGTGCTAGGAGTAAACAGGAACTGGAAAAAAATCATTATACTTAGCTAAGATTAGGGAGGAGCCTTTACGCTATCTACACAATCACCGCCACATTTGGCTTTATTATTCTCTCTTATGTTGTATACATTCTTTTACCTGCTTCACAATAGCAACACCATCAGCTCAGTTTATCGGTTACACATCATCAATGTAGTAATACAGGACTAACAGTTTGGTAATAAAGTAATAACCATGTAATAACTCCAGTAATAATGAATGCTCCTTCTTAGAATTAAAAATGTAAAGTAAAAAGTAATACTATGCAAATGATATATTAAATACAATGGTGTATTACCTGGACATACTTACTTGTGGTATTTTCTCTAATCATGAATCAGAGGTGCAAAACACAAAAATAACTTTAATTTCATTCTGAAGATAAGATTAAAACAAGCATTAAAAAGCACGAACCAATGCATGTGATGACTGGTCAACCAAGAAGGAAAAGGTGTAGAGATTAAGAAGTCGTCAGTGGAGATGAGCATGACATTCATACGAAACTTCAGGAAGCAGGATTATATTGATGGTTTCATTGAGGACAGCAGGACATAATGTAAGTAAGTTCAGCCTTTTCTAATGTTTTCCATGTCAGTGAGGAGTTAACACTAGCTGACATCAGTTTCAAGGTTACACTGAATAAATGATATATTTGTATATTATGCTGCTTTCCTGAAAACACTAATGATATTTTCTGTGTCGTATCCATGAAACTAAGTTGGAACGTGCAAAACTACTTGCTTGTATTCAACTGTGTGGTAAAGTTAGGTTAAAGCTTAAAGTATGAGCCAATCAGGACTTTGAATTCAAACATAACAACCAACCGAACCAAGAAGTGCAGAGATCACCAAAGATTTTGTGGAAATGAACTCAACATTCAAAAGAAACTTGAAGATGAAATATGAAAATAGGACATGATCCAAATAAGATCAACCTTTTACAGCTCTAAGGTTATAGTGAACAAATAATATATTTAATGCTGTGACTTGTTACCTGGAAAAAATGTGTTGGTTTCTGTGTAGTAACCATGAACCAGGGATGCAAAGTGCAAAACTATCTAGTGTTCTAGTAACATTCGACTAAGTGAACAAGAGACAAGAGCCAGAAATCTGAATGAGCACAAGGGGACCAATCAGGTTCTGCAGGGACAAGACACAAAGAACAATAAGAACAAAGTGACATCAGTGATATGTCTCATCAATAATAGGACAAAGTCCAGACAAGTTCAACCTTTTTTAATATTTTTAGATCTTGCTAAAGGGTTGATTTTCACTGCTATGTACCATATTAACCTGCTAACACTAGCTACACTTTAGCTTGACTGTAACAAATAAAGTAAAAAGACTTAAAAAGACTAGCATTCAGAATCTACTATTAGCTAGCATCAGCCCCTAAGTTCTTCAAGTTTCAAGTTCTGACCACTGCTATTTTTCCCTTCGCTGTCTAAGCAATATGACAAAAAGCTGAACTTTACCAGTCCTCTTGTGCGCATCCAAAGTCCTACTTAGTTCATGCCTTCTAATGTTTGGCTTAATCTAACATCACCGTAAAATCAAACAGAAATGACTAGTTTTGCATGTTGCAACCCTGATTTATGGTTATTACACTGAAACAACCACAAGTGTTTCCTGGTAACAAATCACAGTATTAAACATATCAGTTTCACAGTTCAATAATGTGATAATTACCATTTCTACTTACAACAGTTTTCATTTGTTGTTAATGAAGTTATTACATAGATCATCATGTGGTATTAGCACAGTAATACCTATTTATTACCAAACTATTCCCATGTTATAACTGAGCTGTAATGTAAAGCACTCCTGTTTTTTATCCATCGTTAACATGCCCTGAATAATCACTGCTGTTTAAAGTAACATGGCTCTTTGCGATTATCTGGCAGCTAAAACAGAGTCCTGGCCAGTCATTTTCATCATGACCAACAATAGCATGCCAACATTTCCTGAGAGGGGGGGTAAGGTGCAATTACCTTTACTAACTTTGGGGCGGAATGGACTGGCTTCATGGTCACTTTTGTTCATCAATCATCATTTATGTACACTGCAATTAAGCATTTTGCAGGGATTTTCAATAAAGATAAACACGCTCCCGGAGAGGGGGTGGAAAAATAGTGCGCAGGCTTGTCCTACTTTCTACACTTCATTAATGGTGCGCTCAGACGGTCTGAAATTGACTGAAGCCGATGAAGACATGTAGAAGGACTGGGTTTTACGGTTGAGGCGGGCACGCTTGGTGGCCACGCTCAGACTGCGCCTGCTGGAGGTGATGATCTCTGTGATGAACTTCTTGCAGTCTATGCAGACCTCCATGGTGACCCAGTCCTCTGTCAGCTCTTTAGGTAACTCCGGCTCGTCCTGTGACCGCCCCTCTTTGCTGCCACTGCTGTGCTTGGACAACCTGAAAACAAAAAGGTCACTGAAAGGCTGAGGCGAAGTTTGTCTTGGGCATAGTGATATAGTCAGCTGGATTTCATGAGATTAAAGTCAGACTAAGACAAGAGGAAGTTTAGAAGGAGAGGTTTTTCACTGATGGAAGCTCTTTCATCCCTCCATTGCCTTCTTGAAACATTACATTTTGCTGATGTTTGCACATTTTCAACATCCTGCTGTTATCCTCTTTTCTAATGCTGTGTGATATTTAGTGATATCAAGTGGTAAGGTTGCAGATTGCAACCAAGTGAGTATCTACCACCATCTCCCTTCTCTGTAGTTAGCATATGTTCTGTCTATTGTGCTTTTTGTTTCTTTTTTGTGGGGATTTTAACTCCACATTAAAACATAGTAAGTGACAGTAATGCACCTCTGCACTTGATGCTACCTGATATAAAATATAAGAGGAAGTAGTTTGTAGAATCATGGTCCACAGCATTATGAACCGTGTTCCCTTTGTAGAATGTGAACAACTGATTCTACAGCACAGGTGTCAAACTCCAGTCCTCAAGGGCCGGTATCCTGCATGTTTTAGATATTTCCCACTTCCAGCCACACCTGGTTCAATTAATGATCAGCTCATCATCATGCTCTGCAGAAGCCTGATAATGACGTAATGGCTTTCAGGTGTGATGGAAGAGGGACACATCTAAAACATGCAGGTTACCGGCCCTCGAGGATCTGTGTTTGATACCCCTGTTATACGGTAACAAAATTACAATCAACTGTGTGATTATACAGTAATGAGAACATAATTATGAATATTTTTTTGCCATTTTTGCGATCAGACCAGCCCTAAATTGCTCATACATTGGATCGTTAAAAGAAGGTGTGTTTTTCCTTCTGTCCATCTCTATTATCTTTGTCTCTGTTCCAGGTGACTGTAATCAAAGCCCTCTCAACTCCAAGTAAAAAATACAAATGACTCTTCTAAAGAATCCTCATAATATTGACATAATATCAGTATACAGTAATGCATCATCTCTTAGACACAAAACTCTCTGCTCTAAAAAAAAAAGGCTAATTCAGAATATCCAAACTGAACACAGTTTATATGACACCAAATTAAGAATGCTGAGTGTCAGTATTCATGAACCTGAGCCTTGGGAAGTTAGGTGCTTAAATGTTTAATGTTAAATATTTGTTCTACATTAAGCTTTCGAGTTCAAAAACTTGAACCTCAGCTTCAGGCGGTTTCATCTGCAAGTCTATGCTTATTATATAAAGTTAAGAGGAACTTCTGCAGTAACCTACTTGTAGACACTTCTGCGTAGACTGTGGCGGTGATGTCCAGACCCAAACGGTTGTTTTTCTGGATCAGTGGGTGCCGAGTCTGAGCTCGCCTCTTCTTTAGCCATAGAACTGGGGCCCAAAGAGTAGATGGGTAAAGTGGAATAGGGTTTGGACGGCAGCCGCATCTGAGGAACACAAGATCCACAAAATGTCAGTGTGATTAGAATAATGTTACCCTAATGCAGATCCACTGTTAATGGTTCATCATGCTCCAATTATAGGTTAAAAATTCTGAAAATATTGTGACTAAATAAATACTAGAATAGAACAGAAGACACGTGTACCTTTTTACTACACTGGGAGCATACAGGCCTGAAAAAAAAAAAAACACCAGTTAAACCATTGGAAAGACAACTTAATTAAGTCAACCTTAAAGAGGTGATTCAATTTACCTCTTGCAGAACTGGCATGTGTACGACCAGGTGAAGAGAGAAAACCTCTTGGTCCGACATGAAAAGCAAAGCTAAAAAGGACAGCATGCAGTGAGGATGGTTAATGGAATATCAATCAATCAATCAAAGCTGATTTATATAGCACTTTACAGCAACATAACGAAGACCAAAGTGTTTTACATCTAAAAGCATGATTAAATTATAAGATAGCACAGTTTAACTAAATACCATAAATATGCATAAAACAATAAGACACTGGAATAGGCTAAACTGTAATGACTGAGTGGTCAGATAAAACAAAGACCATGTCCAGGGTGGTTGGTGTTTACCTTTCCTTTCTTGAGGGCATTGTAGATATCTTTGTATTGCTGAAACTTCTCCAGTTCAGCCTTGACCAGAACCTGCCTGATGTGCATCACCTCCTCTACTGTCAGAGCCAGACACTCCACTGGGTAACAGAACTCCTCCTGGAGGGAAGGACACAGTGCATCAACAAACTACCAGCAGAAGAGTAGGCGAGTAAACAAGATCTCATGACACATGACGGCAGCGGAAGCAATTTATCTGCTGAACAAGACACCATGTGAATGTTAATAAATCCATAGACCAAGTATTATAGTTCACACCAAAACACAAGCACCCAGTGCATACTGTTTTCACCAAACATGGGATGTCAGCTGTTTTATGAACCATATATGATGCCTTCACTGGCATGACACAGTGACGGTTATCAGAAATACAGACATTCCTTACAAAGGCCATGTTGGTGGTCCACTGTTTCCTATTCAATTATTCTATTACCTTTACTCCAGACCACAGGTCCATCTTAACAAAATAAAAATACTTTCACCAGCTAACTGCATTTCTAAATTTAACATGTGCACATCACCATGTTATGATAGAGGGGTGTTTTCATGCTGCCTCCCCACATTATGGTGTAAGGAGATTAGTGGCATACTGTATCCACGGGATTCATCAGCAGTTTCTCAACTAAACCGCCTTTTAACATTCAAGGTCACATGTAAATATTGTTGGATTAGTAAAATAGGAGACTCTGTTGTGAATAATTCAGCATGCCACAGATCTGCCATTGACATTGATGTTCATGACACTATAGATGGAACCGCTTTATAAGAGCACCCTTATATTGGAACTGGAAGGTTTTTTATTTATTTTGTTTTTTTATTTATTTTTGATTATTTGGTTGAAAATTCATAGTAAATCATTCATCAAGTTTTTATAACACATTAGAAAACATGGACATTAGTGGCCCGTTACTTGCCAAATAGTGAGCCTTTATTACGTTTACTGTCCAGCCTCAGATCTCATTGGTCACTGAGCCACTGTCTCCATCAGCAGCATTTAGACTTGTCATCTGACATTTGTTAATCAGTTATTACCATTTAACTCAGAATATATTGAAACTGAAAAACTTTTGTTTGCTCAAGTGTAGCCATGACGAAATTCTTCACATTGATCATCATTGCAGTGGTCAAATTTCCTGCCAGAATCTCTAGAGATTTGTGTTATGTGCTGAAATGTCTGAGTCCATAACAATAAGTAAAAATGTATAAGAAATGATGGATCAAGTTATAAACTGTGTTTCAAGTGTCAGTGATTTGCATGCCTGTGTTTACAATACAACCAATTAACATATTAGATACAAAAAATTCTATGCATGTGTACATTCAAGGTCCGTTTGCATAATGATGCCAAATACACTGTATAGTAAGAGCTATGAGTGTTTTATGTAATATGGGTCTAATTTGAGGTAACAGAGTTGTATTCTGCTACGTTTTGTGTATGTGTATGATGACAGCAGTGGCTCTTCCTGAACCTGACTGGTATCCTAAATATTAGTAACTCAGTAGTAAATGTGGATGGTATTTTAAACTTTTGCAAGTTATATATTGTATCAACTTAGTAAATGGTTTAGCATGTTGACTGAAGGCAAAGATAAAGTCAACTCAGCAATTAGCAAGATCTGAAATGTAACAGCATCAACCTGAACTGACGTTAATGGTTGATGAATCCTGTATAAGGGAACTCTTATGATAAAGCGGTACAAAACAGGTGAAAGATATTTAATGTTCCTCCTTGCATTTGTTGGTGCTACATTAACAGTAACACCAACACATGCAAGCATCAATAGACAATATTTAGCCCCAGATTCAATCTTTGCTCCTGTAACACAATGTTCCATTCCCATAAAACAAACCCATTCAGTTCTATTGTTGTGGATGGGTTCCCCACATGCTTCTGATGATACAGTTGGATTCGGTATAGTAGTAGTGACATACCGTTCCCTGTGCACCGCTGGCAGCTTCCACCTGGCCAGCAGACAAAGGGAACAGGATAGTCACATATATTCACAGATGGAATCGTTAAGGCCAACACACTAATCACATGTTTAATCAGATTTAATAAAAACAGCTTTGGAATTTTATTTTTACAAATTTCATTGCAGTAAATCCACTGATGAGGTTAGAAGAAAATAAATTACATTTTTACTTGCATTTTGTAATGATGCCAAACCTCCTTATGCATGTGCTCATACTACTGATCAACTGTTTTATTCACATGATGTGCAGCATGAAATCTTATTTCCTAACAGTAAAAGTCCATTACAGCTAGTGATGGAAAATTTGTCTTTCAAAGGGAGAGATTTCACAGAGAATGCAGCCTATATTACAGGATCACATTCTTTTTGCTAATAACCACAATCAGAGATTCTGTGAATCACAGTGAGCGCTGACTGATGGTACAGTCCTTAGAACTAAACACCCACTGCCCTTTCCCTGTAATATGTCTCCTATTCTGCTTCTGTCTCTGCTTCTCTCCTGTTCTTGAAACATGCTGTAATAAGAACCAAGGGAGCTGCTGATGATGGACAGACAGATACACAGACGTTACCTTGGCACTGGGATCCGTCAGCTGCAGCATTAAATAAAATAGGAAATGACTGTGTCAGTCAAAGAGCAAATGATGTGCTGCTTCACATCTAGTAAAACAGCCATCATTGACTTATTCTATCTTATCCACTCCATCATGTCTGCCACACAGAACAACTAAAAACTCATAAAATGGGATTAGGAGAAATTATGTTTTGGTAGTTAAGGGTTTTTCAGAGGAGATGAAAATAATTTGGAAAGATTTATTAACTCCAAATATGTTTGTTTACTGTAGTATCTAAATGCTATAAATCCATCATCATCTTATTATTATTACTACACACTGTAAGCTTCATCCCCCAATTACAACAGTAGACAGTCAAAGCCACATAGACGTGATTCATATTTCAGTACTACTGTGCAGTTATGTTTGTAAAATTACAGATTTCACCCATGATGCCTCAGTCAGACTTCCACTCACAAATATTGTAAAATGTATTAAAATAAGAGCTCATCAACTCTGCAATCTGCTGTGTTTCGTATGGGAAAGTATATGGTCAGTACATGGACAGTAAATTAATGATGCATTCAAGTACAGCTAATAAAGTCATAAATCTATACGTTTATGTAAGAAAAAACTGGTTTAAAACAACAATTTGTCCAGTTGCAAACACACATTTCTGTTTATTAAGGTTTTGTTATCTGTCCCACCTTTTGTGCCAGGGAAACAAAGAATTCAGTATTATATATAGAATAGGTTCACTTTAACTTTTTTACAAGTCTTATCTTTGAATGAGATAAAATTTAAGATCTACCTAGATTATCTGTGAAATGACTTCTTGAATACAGATGACAATATTGGACGATATCAGCCAATATTGGCAGATACATTGGTGCATTCCTACTTTCATGTCCACAAAGATTATTCGCAATAGCAAAATCCACACATTTTATCATTTTAAATACCTTTAATAAATAGACATACATACATCTATTATTCCTTTCATTACAACACTTGCACTAATAATTGGTGCTAAATTCATAACAATATGTCACTCCTTTCTACATAGACAGATTTCAACAATTCTGTACAAAAGCTTATCAAATTAAATTACGTTAATTATTATTAGTTACATATCACATTCATATCTAATAGGTATACATGAGGTTGTTGAATTCATGTGTTTTATCAAAGACTCTATTGCTTTTAGTAAAATCAGTTTTGTTTTCTTTTTATCACCAAAAGCATGACTACAATTTGTGGTTTTGGCATTCTACAAGAATTTCTACAATTAATAAACGAAGAAAACTTTTCAAAGATAAAGTAAAAATAAAATATAAAATAATAAAATATAAAATATAAATAAAATATAAAAATAAAATATTTGTAAAAATACAGCAGTGACTAGTTATAGTATTTCAGTAGTAAACCTGACCGTAGTTTTAAGTTGATATAACTTAATACTAACAGTCTCACTAGATTGGGAACACATTTTATAAGCATTGTCCTCCTGGGTTTTGAGGCTTAGTTCTGGTTAGTTGCCCATCAGCTGGTTGAAAATAGCATGTGTGGTTTGGCGCCATGAGTCTGCTATTTAACATACAAAGTGGACCGAGGTTATCTCAGTCCCCTTCATGCAGCGGCCTGTCCTGTGGTTTCAATTACATCCATCAACCTCACCAGAATCATACGACCAGCACAGAGCTCCTCAGAGCAGCAGTGACCTCATGGCAAACGAATGACCGGTCACAGGACAAGGCTAAAGTCAACAGATATATTGTATGTGCAGTGTTTCTGGTCAACGCAGACAGTAAGAAGCAGTAAACATCCCAATTCTCTGCTTTTCACTTATGATTGGGATTTAAAGCCTCAGTCTAACATTAAAACTCAGGCTGTGACGGTTAAAGCCACACATAGTTGACATACCAGAGACTTGGAGCTTTGTCTGGACGGGGGCACAAAAGGGCGGACACTGGTGGGAGTCTCCTTTTCAATGGAGTGTCGCCTCTGGGGAGACTGGCGTTTGTCTGGCTGGGGGGTGGCGGAGATTGGCAGAAACTTGGGAGGGGCTAGAGAGATAATGACAAAAGCAAAACACAGTGGAAAGTTTGAACCGTGAGCATTGCAATGATTAAGGACCAAAGACTTTGTGTGCAGATAAAGACAGGATAACACTCTGCATCTCCATCATCACAACATCTAATGGTGCTCATCCCTCCAGTAGTTATCTGAACCTCAGACCACTAAAGCTGTTCTGGAAATCCAACACCTTACCAAGACACTTTATGATGGTTATTCCTTTAAAGTGGTACTAAACACTGCCTTAATAGTGATGAAATAGATTAATACAGGTGATTGCAAAAGTTAAAAAAAATCTTTAAAATAAATAAATAAATATATATATATATATATATATATATATATATATATATGGTGGCTTAGCTCACCCTTTCTTTTTTGCACGTTAACACTAATGCCTCCAATGGTTTAACAACCCTTGCTCAGTTTACAATAGGTTCAACTCAAGCCTTTCTATCACTTTGTTCTGAACCACCACTCACATGAGGGTAGCAGTTTTTGTAAAACCATTAATTTGATGTGTTAGTTTGTCCAGTCGGATCTGAAATAACATTAAAACACCACAGTGACAACAACACAGGCTGTAGAATCGTTCTTGTTGTCAGCAAGTCTCGTAGGTTTAAGTTCCCCATAGGAAAGAGCTGGATGATGAGGAGAAAAAGCAATGAAAATATTCTAAATATAGTGTACATCTAAACACAAACTGGTTTAAAGGCAGCCCTTTCTCAGGAGGTAAAACCAGTTTAACAACTCAAACTAACCCTTTCAAAGCCTCATGTGGTTCTGCACCAGTATCTTGTGATTCCCTGTCATATGGATGTCAACAAACTACTCCTGTATCACATCCACACATGAACATTCAGACATTGATCACCTCCATCTCAGCCTCTGTCTGACTTTGAAGCTGTTTGCAGAATCATTGGGTTAGACTCAGAGGAAGATTGAAAGGTTAAGCTCTTACCCTTCTTTCCAATGACAGACTCAGGAGAGGTGTCCTCCACCAGAGACGTGGACATACTGGAGCTGCTTTGTGTGGGTTCCTCCTTTTACAGAGAAGACACCCTGGTTTAGTGCTGACACAATGAACTACTTTGAAAATTCCACAGCTGTGTATTTTCCTGAAGGAACAAAAGTCATTTCACTGTTTTTTTCTGTTAAGTGACATATTCAGGCCCTGTCCACACCTCGCAATAAGATGCTCCTACATGTGTCAAGTGACTTTGTGATCACACCTCACTTCCTTGCTCTTCATAAAAATAGACCATCTCATCTGCAGCTAAAAACAGTGAATGATTTCATTCCAAGTTGAACAGACTGGACGTGTATCATTTCTGTGCATATATAATTTACTGTTGTGTTCACTTGTACTGTTCAAAGCTTATAGAGCGACATGTCTTGCCTTTTCTTACTCTGTGCATGAGCCAACATTATGAATCAGTCACATCATCTTAATTATCAGTATGACAACTCGGACCATTCCATCAGTGTCGTTAGTTGTCTTGCAATCCATACACCAGGGGTGTCAAACTTATTTAAGTTCAAGGGCCACATATAGCCCAACATGTTCTCAAGAGGGCTGGATCAGTAAAATAACAACAGCAAAAAAAGCTAAATTACATCATGAAAAATAAGTGCAATTTTAACAATATTATGCCTCAGTTTATCATTTACACATGTGCATTACAACCTACAGGTCACAGTGAATCTACAAATACACAAAACATTGTTGTTAAAATTGCCCTTTTTTCTCTTAAGGCATTTCATGTTGTTCATATTTGTTCAAGTTATTTACATTTTTTCTAAAACAATAATTTGTAAATGTAAATATTTTCATGGAATTTAATGCTTTTACACTAAAACAAAGAAGAAAAATTTGGAGTTGTCATTATTTATAGGTTATTGTGATAATATTTTACTGGTACTACCCACTTGAGATTAAATTATTCTGTATGTGGAACCTGAACTAAAATGATTTTAACATCCTTGATTGTTAAAATCTTCAGTGAAATTTTATATTTCACCAATTCATCCCACGGGCTGGATTGGACCCTGTGACGGGCTGATTTTGGCCCACAGGCCACATGTTTGACATCACTGACATACACTTTACTTTATCCATCTTCCACTTTACTAACTGAGCTGTAGATAACTTATTTACTCGCAGAGTGAAAATAGAGGTGGAGCACTACACATGATGCACAGGTAATACTTTAATATTTGAAGGTATTTGGAGAATTTCAGATGTCTTTAAAACACTTCAGTTTAGACTGATATGATCCCATGTGGACAACTATATTGCACTCTGAACATACTGAGGACACATCAAGATCTGATCACTCAGAATGTATGCAGAGGTGGTCTTAGTCTGACTTTCTTTCAGTAGTCTGAAAACAAATGTCGGAACTTTATATTAATAACAGGTCTAGACAGGGCCTCAGCCACAAGCCATTAACTTTACCCAGACTACAACTTAATTATGCACTGTTACATAAAAAGCATAAGAGAGAAAATGCAATATGTTTGCAAGCCAGGGTGAAGTATATAGGTCTGAGTTAGAAGCTGTAGTACACTTCCATCCTTCGTCACTGTTACTCACTGTACATTATGTGGAAAGGAAAATCAACAGCTTAATAGAAGTCAGGTATCTTACATCAGATTCAGAGCTATCCAGCTCGGCCAGCGTTGGTGCCCTGAGCAGCCTCTTCCTTTGGGAAAGCGGCTGGACTCCACTCTGATTGGGCCCTGGGGTGCCACTGGCCAGAGAGTGGGTGCTGCCAGCCAACTTCCTGGGTGCATCAGGAGTGTCTGCATGTCAGGAGTACATGAGATGTATTTTTTACAATGCTCTGTGATAAGATACATATAAATGCCCCACAAATTAACTCCTTATGTAACAGCTGTCCGTCGTGGCTTCTGTGTGAACTCTGGGTGTTTTTGTTTTGTTAGTATATGGTGCTGCTGAGTCAGGAGAGTCAGGATGTGCGGATCAAGATAAGCCTCGGCTACAAACTAGTATTACAGGTTCCTCCTCAGACATTTTACTGATATACAGAGGTGGAAGAAGAATGTTGATTCTTTTACTACAACTAAATGTTCTGCATTCAAAATCTTTACTATGAAAGTATTAATCTATTCATTTATTCTGGGTCACTTTCCTGTTGTACATGTTTAAAGTGGAGCGCAATTTAACAATTTTTATATACTGCCAGTAGTCTACTTTGCATTACATGCAATAAGATCATCATTTGTTTGTGTGAGAACCATCTATCGTTGTCCATTTTTCAGTGTAAGAATAAAGGGCCCATTTCCAGATTCATTTTCCAGCAAATGCAAGATCATTTTTAAGGCATTTATTTAAGAATACTTAAGAAGAATTTCCTTAACACAGAGCATTTAATGTGTTTAATGTCATCAACTCGTTTGGGGATAAGTGGCTTTTAACTGGACATGAAATGAGTGAAAAATTTTGATCTGAAAAGTAACTAAAAGTGTCAGATAAACAGAGTGGAGTTAAATGTACATTTGCCTCTGAGATGTGGTGAAGTAGAACAAGAAGCTGAATAAAATGTTAAGCATTTGTACTTAAGGTCCAATGTGTAAGATTCAGTGACATCTGGTGGTGAAATTGTAGATTACCCCTGAACAAATACCCCCACCCTTTCCACAAAAGAGTAACGGTGTTTGTTGCTGTGGGCAAATAAAACAAACACTGTTTCTGTATCAAATGATGTGTCTTTGACGAAAAAAAAAAAAAAAAACATTAAGAGGAAGCTACTGTTAAAGCACGGTGGTCCAACATAATTCCAGGGTATCGTAAATGACTACAAGCTAATGGAAATATATTTATGAATATCATATTTAATTTCAGCATTTAGATCCTGCTAAATCCCCCTAAATGTTACACAGTGGGCCTTTAATGCCAAGATTTGACAAAAGGTACTTAAGATATATTCCATCACTGCTGAAATATAACACATAAAAACTTAATTTTATTATCACCACTGACCCTTGACCCCTGACACTGCCTTTCATGTACACTTTACCTGAGCTGCGGAACAAGTCCTGAGGAGTACTGATGCTTTTTCCTGCACCTGTAGAGAAATAAAGGAAATCACTCGGACCACACATATGAATATGCCAGACAACAAGACTTAACAACAACAACAAACATCGGTCACACGGGGTTGGGAATGCTGTGGGGATGCTGGTGCGGTTGTAGGTTCCATTCACAAAAATACTGTGCATAAAAGCCCCGGGGTGTAGGCAAGGAGAGGGAAGTGATGGGGAAACAGGGAAACACGGCGTGCAGCCACAGTGCAATAGGTTATTCCAGTACATCCACCCGGATTATGGTCATCCTGTGAACTGTGCTGCCTCATTCAGACTGTCATCTGCCATACAAATATTTATCGGAGGTTGGCCGCTGACACCACTGTTACGTAATTTTTCACTCTCTCAGTGAGAGCAGATTAGGGTGACGAGCGGTGCAGGCCGGCTGTACAAGCAGAGCGATGACTTGGAATAATCTCACCCTGCGAGCTCTGTTTCTGCAGCTCATCACCTTGTGAAGAGCTGCTATACCCAGACCTGACAAAACGACTCAAAGGACAGACTGTGGTCAGAACAGAAGGACTGATTCAACTTCTGTAATACAGCACAGGTGAAAGAGGACAGGCTCTGAAATGTACTCAACATAAGAAGCTAATAAGTAGTGTTTAGTTTTTTCTTGTTACATCTACTATGTTCTTTTGACTTGTTAAGGAGGACTGCACTAAAAAAGTAGATTTCTAAAGACTAAAAGTGTTTCATGACTTCTTTTGACATCCTGGTTTTGTTTCATCTGTCATGGAGCTTTAACGTTTTCACCTTGTTATGGTTTTTGTTATTTTCACCTTGTCTTTTGACATCATTTTTATCTAATTTCTTAATTTTTCCCCCTCATTTAGTCTCTTACGTATATTTGTTGTTATGATTTTGGTCTGGTATTTTTGTTTTGTTAGATACTGATACATTTTTTTTATATCATTTTCATCTTGAAATTTTTTTGATTTTGTTTTCATCATTGGTTCTTTATATTGTTTTGTTACTTTTATTTAATGGCATTTATTCAATTTTTTTGTTTTCATCTTGTCATTTTTTTATGCTGTTTTCATCTGGTTTTACCTCATGCACTTTTTTAAAAGTTTTTTTTGTTCCCTTTCTTTCATTTATATAATTTAAAAAGTAATGTGCAATTTTGTTCTTGTTTTGTTAGGCCTTGTTATATATGTCAATGTTTATGTCATTTCTCGTGCAATGTTTTTAATGTTTTTCTCATCTTGTTAAACTTTATGCATCCTTTGTGTAAAAGTAAGTTTGTCATTTGTAAATGTTACATCTCAACTCATGTCTTACATTACTCCCATTTGGATCCACTTTCATGTCAATTTTTCTTTTATGAAGTTTTCTTTGTTGTCTTTTCATCTTGTACCGATGGATTCAACAGATCATATTTTCTTTGTTACTGTTTTATTTAAGTTGAAATTGGTGTTGATGTTGTGGAGGCGTGACAATGCAAAATAAAAAATAATTGAAATTTCCCCTCAAATGTATTAAAACTAAAGTAATAAATCTGTTATGAAATTGTAAGTACTAGAAAGTACAGATAATTGTCTTAAAGTGTAGGGAAAATAGTAAGAAGTTGTTCAGTTTTCCCTGAAAACAATAATGAAGTATCTGTACACAGATACCTTTCATGTATGATTATATTCAGAACTTTTAAACTTATACAGTTCACAGTAGGTCAAAAATCTGTGACATTTTCCTAGAATAACACAGCTCGAGATAAAGTTGCACTGCACCTACACATTTGATCCCGTCAGCCAATATGTGACAGGAGTGTGTCATTCACACTCATTGTACAAAGGTGAGAAAAGGGGTGTGTGTTTACATCAGGGAGAAGCGGGAGGGAAACCTTAAAATAGCCTGGAATGAAACACAACAGTAACTCCACGACAGATGACTTTACCTGATGAGTCAAAACTGTACGACATGCTAAGAGGTCGCATGACTGAATGATATGCCCACGTTTGACAAAAAAAGGAGAAGGAGAAGGAGGAAAATTAGAGAAAAGAAATCAATGAGAGTTAATACAGATGGTATAGTTAGTGAAAATTAGTCCAAATTTATAAAACCTATTCACTGAGATGAAACTAATTCAGGCTTTACAATTTCCAAATCTATTTCAGATTATTCTGATGATATGCCTTTACACAGTATCAAGGTGCTTGCTCTTTAACCATATAAAAATTCCAGACTTTTTCACAACTGCTATTTTTTTTCCAGAGACCTTGACTTTATGTACTTTTGTACTTGCATGTCTACTTTTTGGGTTGAGATTGTACCTGTTATGTGAAGTAGAAAAGTTCATTTTAATAAATGTATGAATGTATGAATACATAATTCGCAGTAAATTATGTGTTACTGACAGAAATATTTTCAAAATGTAAGAAAATCACACAAGTGAATGGATATTACACAAACAAGTTTCACTAGAATCATTCCAGTACCGACCAGCTAGTGACATCAAATCAAGTTTTTTATATGCTTTCCTCATGTATTTCTTATCTTACTTTTCAAGGTCTGGAAAATAGCATTTCAAAATTCCATACTTTGTAAGACTTTCAAGACCTAAGCAAGCATCCTGCAGTATGATTATGTAACAACTGGTGCATATTGCCGTCTAAAGCCAATGACAAAAGGCAGCCTGTGTTTGCTGCTCATTGCATTTGTGTGGCACACACTCAGAAATAAGTTGCTGTTTATGGTATTACATGCTGTGAGACATTGGCAACTGCATACCATAGGGATAATCAGCTTCGTTGAACATGGCTTGGTGTTACAAAACTGAGGCCACAAGAAAATATTCATAGTAAAACTGGAACTGGTGTGACCATTATAAGTGAAACCAAATAAATCATTAGTCCAAGAGAGCATTTCTCAGCTACTGTAAGAATAGCAGCAAACAAATGAAAGCTCCCGCTGCAGTCGAAGTGATCCTTGGTTAAACACTACGACACTTCAGAATAAATGAACAAAATGATGTCAGAAGAAGATGAGGAATGATTCAGTAAAAGCTGATGGTAATGTTGTGTTAGAGAGAGGAAGAGGTTTTTAATAATTAACCAAAACATTTTTCAGTTGAAAAAAATGTCTTGTTTTATTATTTGAATAAAAAATTTGATGAGTTAAGTGAGTGTGTTTTGCAAAGATATGTGTTTGTGTGTGTGGATTAGTTTCTCACCCAGACGATTTCTGCGGATCATGTCCGGTGACACTGGCCTGAGCTTCCTTTCAGCTTTAATGTCCTCCAGAAGTCGCTCATGGAGGCTTCTGGGACGTGGCGGGTGGGGTTTCAGTTTACGTGCTGACACCTATCATGACAACAACAGCAGTGTTCCATTAACACGGAGTCGGCCCTTAGAGACAGTGGGGTTTAAAATGGCCCATTTACAGAGATGGACTGCTAAGGCTCATACGTCAGTCTGGTTACATGTTGTTTTTTTATGGGGGTTTTTTTTGCACAAGATAAAATGCGACAGTTCAATAATACTAATAAATGTAAAAATGCATCAACCACATAAATGTCCAGAGGTAAAGAAGATGGGTGAAAAATAGCATATTAGTGCACAGAACAGCATCAGCACCATGTGTTTTTTTCAGTAACGTATTTGAATTTAATTTGTGTTTACTACCCTCATGAAATAATGTCAAACAGACATGTAGTTGATACCATGCCACTTGGAGTGGCAACACCAGGCTAAATAAATATTTACTACACATAAAGCTGCACGAGCTGAAGTCATTGGGAAAATACAGTCCTTTCTTCTGCTTCTTTCTCATCTCAGTCCAAACCAAAAGACTAAAAAATTTAAAGATAGAGGAATCTCTGACTGTTTTGAGTAATTATTCCCCTGTTTGTGTGAAAACACCAGTGAACCAGTGATTTTCAACGCTCTGAAAACAGCCAAGGAGTAGATGTAGAATTCAGGTTTTCTCTCAGAGTACTTGAATTACAATACGCCAAGAGGTAATTATGGGATTTTTTTGCCCAATTAGGATTCTTTGGATGTGAATACAACATAATTGGAAAATGAATCTAAGTTGCATGATTTCCTCCAGGACACATGGCTATTGCCTATAGTGAAAAGGAGGAACACACCTAGACTTATGACAGAGGATATCAAGAGGATGTTGGATATGAGCAAATAAAAAACAAGTATTTGAAGAAAAGTAAAAGTGGAAAAAATATTTTTAACAGTTATGTATAGCTGTATGTAGGTATTAGTGGAATATCAATTATCATTTGCCATTTCCAGTTTATTCGGTTTTTAGCTTATTTTGTCAGAATAAGGGCAAAAACTGGAATATTTTCCACCTGGCACTGCTGGAGTCTAAGTGTCTTTGACAGACTGCTGGATACAAGCTGCATTACTTACAGGGTTGAGAGGAGGTCGTGATCGGATAAATTCTAGAATGATCTCGTGGGCGCTCTTCTTTAACCTTGGAGGAATGTCACCGTTCACCTGGAATGACACGTTCCATTTAAGGTGGATCAGGATTAAATAAGACTGAGGAGAAAAATACAACCCTCTGGGAGAGGATATGCTGATCTATGTTTCAAAGACAATGAAAAACTGTGACTGTACATTATGCAAAAGGATAATCCTCATGTAGCTTTATTCATTTATGTAGATGACATAACGCCGAACTTACCATGACTTTTCGTAGCTTGTATCGTTTGGAGCGGATATCGTCCATCAGCATTTCATAGGGGGTGAGCTGGTACTCAATGGGTAGTGGGTTGTACTGACGCTCCTGGACTTTCTTCAGCTTAACACCATGTCGTAGATCTCGCATTACCTGCACCCAGAACCGAGCCTGTAGGGACAGAAAAAAACTGTCAATCCTGCAATTTTCTTATTGTGCATAAACGTACAGTACTCACAGTCAGAGGGTCAAATGTACTTAGTGCTTACCCAGTCTGCATTTTGTAGCTCATCTAGATCTTTCACCGGTTCCTCCTGGCCTTCGCCTTCCATTCTCCGCAGGTTCTACAAGACAAATAAAGAAGGATAAAGAAATATTAAAAGTTCTTTAACACCTTTCATCATGTAAGCCAATGCATTTCCAGCCTTGCAGATAGATGGTACTGACACAAAGTTCACAGCCATGCAGTTATTCAATCAATGGAGGTTATTTAACATGAGTGTGTCAAACATTTAATTCATCCCATATTGACTGTCTAGACCAGCAATCGATAGTAAACTAATGACTGCTGTTAATGGACAGAGACTCTCTATAGACAGAAGAATCACTTCATCTTAAAATCTGTCAGTTCTATTTATATATAATAGACTTTATTCTATGGCTTTGCAGTAAAAACACAGTAATATGGAGGCCTATTTGAAAGATTTCTAAGAAATAGGGGTGGTATACTTGCATTTTACTTTAATTTTTTTTACTTATTATTGTATTTTTTCTCTGTTTTATCTGATTGTTTTGTTCCTTTTTTCCTTTTTGGGAGTTTACAAATGAAAAGTTGAAGAATAGGCCATTAGATTTGGAAATTTTGCATGTGATACTATTCATTTCCATCATTAATGTGTTGAAAACAAAAATGCTAACAAAAAGACTCACTTCATTTTCCTCCATCATAAAGTTTGCTTTCATCTGAATTTCTCTGCTGACACTTTCATCTGCTTTTTTTCTAACTATCCACACATGTATGCACTGCTGACACACTACCCTTTTCACCTTAGCCTCATCATTTTTCTGCTCATTTATTTTCTATTCCCACTGATGTAAATTGCATCCTTTTTACTTCTTTTTAAAGCACTTTTTTCCAACAGCAAATTAGGGCTTTAGAATTTATTTCAGAAAAAATACCAAAGAGAGTGCAGGGAAATTCAGAGCTGAAATAATGCCTGAGTAGTAACAGTATTAGCTGTTATGTTTAAAACGCAGATTAACTGTTATGTTTAAAATGCTGCTGGATCTGCAGTTTCCACAGTTTCAGCCAAAAACAAAGACCTGTATTGTGCACAAAGCCTTTTTTTTTATTTCTAAAAAGATATGTTAAACTCTGGGTTTATATCTATCTATCCATTCATTTTAAGACTTTTCTCTTTCAAGCTAAATTTTTTTAAAGAATTTTAGAGAAGAAACAGAGACAGGAGAACCCAGGAACAAAAAACACGTAAAACACTTGCATTTATTTCAGGAACAGTAGCCAACACAGTGCTGGGAATTCACAGGTGAAACAACACCTGAGCAGAAGTATTTACAGTCATGTTAAAAATAGTACTGTCTGTGATTTCCACTCTATCTGCCAAAAACATCTGTCTTAGATCTGTATCAAGGTCCATAACAGAAACAGAAACGTCTTTGTTTCTAAAATTAAATAACTCTGTGTTCACATTTTTTCTTTGTTCTAAAATATTTGTTTCCACATCCATACCTTTTACAGTAAATGAGGGCTTAAACATTGTTAGTAATTTTAAAAAGTTAATATGACCCAAGGACAAAAACTAAGGAGTCAAACACTGAAACAGTGGTCAGTTAAAAACAATGTATGTGACTGTGTATGGTTACTTAATACCTACAAGTGAAAGGCAGCCCCTGTACCCTGGAGCCCCCTCTGTAAGCTCTTTAAACTGCTGTAATAAGGTTACATATTCCATAACATTATGTTACATAAGACTATACGCAATGAATAACCCCTACTGTATATGTACATACTGCAAAGTCTGAAAAACTGTCCACATGCTGCCAAATACCTCCTTAAACCTAATCATTTTTTTTCTGACAGGATCCTTTCATGGAGCAGTTCTTTAATTCTTAAATCTTGTCATACAGTTCTAAAACAGCCTGTTGTTATTCTCACTATTCATATTTTATCAGTCTGGTACCACGTACGCATCCTATCTGCCAAATTACATCCACAGTAAGTTATGCCATGGAGTCGCAGACGTGGAGTTCTGGAGCTGGTGTAATAAAGGTAAAGGGGTCAGACAAGAACACTTACACAGTCAGAATCCCCCTGGACCTTTACCACCATGTGGGCTGGTTGTTTTGTTGTTATTGTCCTATTCCTGGGCACTGCTCTGTTTATTTTCTTTTCCAAGACTCAAAAAGCCCAGGGGTCTATTAGGGCCATTCCACCCACTCTGTGACTCTACTTCCTGAGCTGGGTCATTTTTTTCCCCATGCACACCCTTCACTTTCAGTTTCTTAGATGTGTGATGTGTGAGTATGACTCATGCACAAAAGTATGTAATAGAAGCAATGAATGAAATTATTAAACATGAATGTGGGATTTACTAATGAAGAGGTATTAAGCATTATTCCAGGCAAACACATTCATCTGTGGAGGAGCAGATGGCTCTAAATATGTTTCCTCATGAATGTGACTCAATACCTCACACAGTCCAGAGTCTCTTACCTCCTTGGCACTCCTGATTTTTTCCAGGAAGGTGTGCAGTTCCCTGGTCTCTGCATAGAGTGCTCGACATACAGCCTGGTAATGATTGGGGGCGTCTGAGGGGCTGGGGAGGTGGGAGGAACACAGCTGTGGTGGAGAGAAGGAGAGGTTTGGTTATATATGTGTGTGTATACACTGGTAATGTGCAGTAAGCATTTATTATACATAGGTAACATTAAAACTTAAGAAGTACTGTGTTGCATAACTTGAACATGCACTAAAATAAAATTTCATGTACACGAGTTTTAATTTTAGTTTTCAGATCCACACTTCTGAGTCATTCACACACCGCTGTTTTCTTTTTTTTTTTCTTTTTTTTTTTTTTTATTTTACAAATGTTCGCATTCACTTTAAATGAAAGTACACCAGGCAGAAACAGCTGAGGCTGACAGAATACTCTTTCCATGTCTACCTGAGGCCGACTCCAAAAGTGAGTTACTATCCTCCATGACGGTTAAAATGTACAACTTTACAGCAGATGCTTACAGTCTGGTACGAAAAGCAGATTTGGTTTCTTTGGTTGGTTAATTTACCCATTTTTGACTGTATGTGATTTTTTTTTTTCTTACGTTATTCACCCATTCAAATAATCTTGAAACTTGAAGTTGATCACTGTAAGTGTCAGGTGACAACTCTCTGCATCTGTCATGTAGGTTTGGACTGACATCCATCTCAGTGACTGTAGACCTGCTGTAACAGGGTCTCACCTCATAAACACCTCAACGTCACTTTGTTTGACAAAATGATTGTATAGTTAATGTTGGATTTTATCAAGCAGCATTGTAATTACCAGTCTATGGATAAGATGTTAAAGATCATCACAGAGTTTGTTTGATTTTATGGAACCAACAGTTTTCACATAGGACCACTCCTCCCACAGGACTCCATTCACACAGATCAGACTCTCGTATCCCTCCGTGGGCATGACATGGTTTAAACCTTAATGTGGAATCTTGTGTCTTTAATCTATACATCTTTGACATGACCCGAGAACTTTTACCCACTGTTTGAGAACAACAGCACTAACAGTGTGTGGTGACTGCACTGGATATGTGAGAATGCATCTGTCAACATTTATGAAGTAGGTGAAATTACTAAATGGTATATATTATGGGATGGTCACTGTTTTCAATAGTACTAGCTTCACCCAAAAGTCCCCATATTTTACCCCAAACATGAGAACTTTGGTTTCTGAAAAAGCATGATGGGTATGACTGGAACACTAAACTTAGGCATTAAAAAAGATAGTCCACAAACCAATGGGTGACGTCAAATCTAGTATAGATTCAGCCCTAAAACAACATTAAAACTTAAAGAGTACAGTGTTGCATAACTGGTGCATACATTAAAATAAAAAGGCAACATGCACACATAGAATTTTACTTTTAGATGTCAGCAGCCATTGCACATAATATGAAACTACAAGCATTTGTTAACTATGAGTCAGCTAAAATGCAGCTAACTCAAAATATATCTCCGATCTAAGCACTAAAAAATGAGACTATATGAACCTGATTTTCAAGTAGCAGCAGCACACTACCTGTCTATAGTCTCCCATGCGCCATTTAACGCTCTGACCTTTATGGTATTCTATTGTGATTGTAATGATAATAAAGGAACACCTGTCACAGTTATGAATGAGCTGTCAAATTATTCCAAGTTACATAAAGGAGGAAACCAGATGAATGACATATTTTCATCATCTTCAGAAGGGCTTGGCCAGCCACAGGCAGGTTACACTAAGTAATGTCTTCTTCCTCATTCTCTGCTGGGAAATTCACAACATCTGAGCAGTGAAAGTAAGCCTGTTGTTTACTGCCATGCTTCAAATACTGCTATATCAGTAGTTTCCACTGTTTGGGTAAAAACAAAGATCTATATCAAGCATAAAGGCTTTTTCATTTAGAGGAACAAGGAAAAACTGATGACTGTTTTCTGATTGCCATGGGTGGCGGTGGGTATGTTTTTTCAATGAAATATACAGACAAATTCATCATTAACCCAGTTCATCAAAGATCTGACAGTAATTAATGAACTGACCAAAAAGTAGAGGGTCCTTTTGATAATCGCCCTGACAACTGATAAATAATGTCAGTTCTCTTTAAGCATAAATGCCCAAATTTGGTGCTCAAATTTAAAATTTTGGCACTGTGAGATATATAGTAGCCTACTTTGCAAAAGTCTTTGGTTTGTTGTTTGAGCAACACTATGACCAGACACAGGCATTTCTCAGACTTTGTAGTCATATAAGTACAACTGGAATTCATATGTATACAGTATCAAAACCAAAAATGCATTTCAGAAAAAAAAATCTGAATATTGAAGAAGCTATATGGGATCATCTAGACAAAGGATAAAAGACCATGAAAACCTCTAGGACTTTCTGAATGTGTGTAATATAACATGATTATTTAAGAAAACATCCTGACAGTCAATCCAAGAGAGTTGAAGATTTACTGAATCCAAATATAGGCCACATTGAATACTGACGTTACCTAGAGAAGCTGATTAGTTCTGCTGTGCACATGTTTCAATTTTGAGAATATTTCCCGCATTAAAACCCTGCAAAAAAAAAGCTAAATGCCTTTGCACAGTTCTGTAAATGGTGGTTAATGAAATCTCTTTGGGAGGTGGTCTCTTAGATGGTAAAAAAGTCATTCCCTAGGGACTCTGGGGAATTACAAAGTACATTTTCACAGTTTTGGGGACTATCCAATCAAGAAAATAACTCAGTTTAATAAAAAAAAAAAAATTAATAAAAAATAGGACCAATGGCCCTGTAGCTCATTGGCATGTTCTATTAAGAATCAATAAGTTGAATTTGCGAGGATGTCAGGTTCTGCTGCTCTATTAGAGTCCTGTGGTCTTGATGCAGGAGATCAATCTCCCAATAGAAGTGGGTGGTACTTAGACTGGACGATAACTCAACAAATTAAATGAAAGTCCATATATGACTTCCTATCAGTGCTCAATCGTAACTATATTGTTATCTCCAACCATTTTCGTGTGACAAGCCATCCTCCTTCTGTCTGACCTCCTCTCTCCTCCTCTCCTTCAAATATGTTACTGACTTGACTTCTTCCCCGGAGTCTCTGTGTTTTATTGCAACACAGGTTTTCCCTGGATCATCTCTGGACCTTCTGCTGTGGTCTGCCTCTCACCTGCCTCCATCATCATTATTCATTTATCCATATAGTTGTGATAGTGTTTATTATATAGTGACACAGAAGGTAGAAGTTTCTGTTATTTGTACTGACAGTTGCAGTAGTAGTACATCGACTGTTAATACTTGTATTTGTAGTAGTAGTAGTATTAACATTTATCAACATTTGTTCTAGCTATTGGTAATTATACTAGCAACAACTGTTCTACTTTTTAACAGTTGTAGTGCAGTTTGCCGTGCATCCATGTGTCTGCCCCCTATTTCCCCCCTCCCCCAATCTCTCTTTCTCCCTTTCACTCGCTCTCTTTAACCCCAACTGGTCAAACCAGACCACCATCCTCCAGAGTTGGGGTCTGCTCCAGGTTTCTGCCTGTTCAAAGATAGTTTTTTCTCGCCGCTGTCACCAACTGTTTGCTCCTGGAGGATTCTGTTGGGTTCTGTAAACTGGCTGAAGAATCTGGTTTAGAGCAGCTCTAAATGTAGTGTCATCAGATAACTTTTGTAATGATTTGATGTTATATAAACAAAATTTGATTAATTGAAAATATAGCCCATTTCAAGTAACGACAAATTTTTCATATTTCAAAAATTCATCAAAAATAAAAAAACAAAAATTTCTCAAAACTGTGAACAAACTTTGTAGACATTGTCCCAAGGATGCTACATATAAAATTTGAAATGAATCCAACAAGTAGTTTCACCAGAGAAGATGTTGCTAAGATAGCTAGACGTTGCTGATGGCATAACGGCCGGTGAGCTAAAAATGAAAACAATTATATTTACAGTGTCATTTAGATACGTGGGTGTAAATGATCGGCATCTTTTGTGTGATGGCAGCATTTGATGAGTAACCACCAGCAGCAACAAAACCAGGGTGGACTACAGTCCAAATCCTAGACTGACAGCTTTGGTCTGAACATGACAGCTCATAAAATTGCTTGTCAGTTCACCTCACTTCAGTACAGCGACGAGGAAACTCATTCAGCACACTCAGCATCTAGCTATTACGGTCTTCATAGGACGCTTCACTAGCAGGTCCTGTCACCTTCAGTCAGCCTCAAGCCTTCCTTGAATCTCAGCACTTAAGAGACCATTATGGAATGGCAGACTCAGGAGGGAAAGAGGTCAGTCAGTAATGTGCAGTTATCTAATCTTTCCACATCACACCAACATACATAGCAGTTCACACTCAGGAGAATGATTGTTGAAGGGATTATATGTCGGGACTGAAACACCATCGCCAACGGACCCGAAATTTGTGTTACATATCTGATTTATAATATGGAAGAAACAGGCTGTGAAACCTTCTAAGCCAATTCCCCAAACAGTAGAATGTTTGCAAAGCTATGATTACCAGTCGCATATTCAGAAGCTGCTTGGGGAATTTACAGTGTGATGGCCCCCATTTGTTTGGAGCTGTAGTGAAGATGATGATGATGATGAATGTTGGACGAACAGCTGCGCTTATGGGAAAAAAGTCCATGAGGTTTAACATACGCAAACAGAAAATATTCCAAGCTAATTTTGGCACAATTCATTTGCTCTGACTACCTACACAGAAATTTCAATTCATCATAGATTAGGCTGATCGATCAATACATGATGATTCACTGAATTCACAAACAAAACGACACGCTGAATTATTTTGTCATGGGATGATTATGAAAGACAGGATTGTACTTTTGTTTTGAGCAGAGACATAGTGAAGCCATGAAGACCATAAAGCATGCTAAGTTATCATTCCTACTCCGTGCCTTTCTAATATTGGAAACATCAGTCTGTATGCCACAAGATAAATTCACTACATGAAAAAAATAATAAAGGCTGTATTCTATATCTATGTATTTATGTTTTATATTTTGATATACTGCTATGTACCCTAATACACAATATTTTTTTCATTATTATTGCTGCCGAAGAGGTTATGTTTTTACTGTAATTTGTCTGTCTGTTAACAGTCTAGTATCCATAACTGTGGAGAAATAGTGCAGGCTAAGGACGACAGACACAGCACCTTCACAATAGCTCATGGCCCATCAGCCTGTGACTAAAAAACAAGTGATAGTTGCCTGTAGTTTAAGAGTCAGCATTCAGTCAAAATGTGAAGTTCTATGAATTAATGAGAGAATAGGTTTTACTCAAAAGGAAAGTTTGTCTATGAGTTACAATTCTACCTCAAAACACTGTCTGCACATTATAATACATTCACTTCTCAATCTCCTTCTATTGTAAGAATTATTAATCTGCTATGCAATTACACATTGACCTGTGTTCATATGCAATAAAACTATCATATATCTTACAGACATTTGTCATTGTTTTCTGATTCATCCTATCAAGGTATTTAAGTTCTATTGTATTTGAACTCTGAAGTAGATAAGTTCCAAAAACAAATTGTAGACCAGTGTTATTTATTGATTTATTTTTACTTATTCATATTTTTCTGATATCCTTGCTATAGCCGCTAGTATGTATTTTTGTTTAATTATTATTAGTTAGTATTTCCAGATCCGTGTAATGACGGGGTTTTTTGAGTATGATAGGAGTGAAAAGTGAAAAATGGCAATAAACTTTAAATTGTGAAAATATTCTACACAGTCAGTAGGGTATATCCATCTCAGATCTTCATGTGTAAATAGAGAGCTTCATTGCACTGTTGCTGCAGAATCTCAATGTACCGTGATGATGTCTCTGTATCCTCGGACACTGCTGACTGTACTGGCTGTGGTAACAGGCTCCTCCTCCTCCTCTTCCTCACACTCATCCTCCTCCTCCTCTGTGGCCTCGTAGCCTTCATCAGGACAGGGGTCACTCTCTGTTTCTTGGGTGTTGGTCATCATGTCAATGAGGCGCTCCAGAGGCGGGCTGAGCTCTCGCTCCTCGTTTTCTTTAAGCCCATAGTCCAGAGCTTTGTAGATCATGACACCCAGTGAGTCAATTATCTGTGGAGTAGAGGAACACAGGGTTACCTAAAAATGTGAACGGACTAGAAAAGTTTATGTTCACTAGTCTGGACTTAAGGCCTCTGGAGTCACTGAGAAAAGAAATGAGACTGTTTAGTTTCTATAGGCGGACTTGACACCACTTTATTTATAATTTAGACATGGCAAATGAATGAACCAGACATTAGCGTTTTAGTCAAGACCACCTGAACTAATCCTGCCTTCGCATACTATGGGAATTATGGTAAATACTAGTTACAAACTCAAAAATTGCACATGAACATCCACTATTTTCCACTAGAGAACTGTGGAAAAATGTTGATACACAAGCTGCCATGATGAAAATAACCTTTGAACTTTTCAACATGGTGGAAAGCAACAAGGGATTCATCCGAATGATGACTTATTAACATTCTGCTGCTGTTAGCTGATGCTTTTGCTTATTTATAGCATACACAATATGCAAAAAAAAAAAAAGCTGCAGCAGATTTACACAATAAATTGTATGTCAGCCATTTTTCATTTCACTACAACAAAAAGCACTTGAACACAATGCACTTGTAACTTTGAATTCACAAGTAGAAAGGATCATCCTTCCGATAGCACGAGGGCAGCATGAGACCCAGTCAAGACCAAGACCAGACCAGACACACAGCGAGGGGATTAATCCACCATATATGGTCGTGTCAGTTCATTTTCTCACCATAACAAGTGAATAAGGTATGTTTTTCAATAAGTAAGATTTCACAGACAGAGGTTAGATGTGTATTCTTCTTAGGAGGGGGACTGAGCAAACCACAGGTACGATTAGATTTAAACACAGCCCAGGCAAATGAAATATTCCACACACAAATATTTCACTAGGCTGCAAATGTTAGGTGTTTTTTAGCTCACAGCTGCATAAATCTTTCTCCCATTGATGATGGGAGAGTCTTAACACTGTGTGAAATCTTCTCCAAGATTCTCAAAGCGGTTCAGGTCTGGACAGGTTCAGGTGGTGGTCAGTCCATTTGTGAAAATAATGTCTCGTATTCCCTGAATTCCTCTTTCACTCTTTGTGCCGGATGAATCCTGGCATTGTCCAATCTACATGTTCTCTATCAAACTGTTTGTTTAAGAAATGAGAAACTACTCACTGCACAAGTTAGAGTTAAAGAACTTGTTGCAGCTGAAACATATTGGTCACTGTAATATCTGTCCAATGGAAGGATCTGAACAATTGGCTGAGTTAAATCCAGTTGAGTTAAAACTCTTTTTTTGGTTGGGTAGTGTACACAACTAGCCTGTGCTGCGCAGCTTTATGTGTTCTGTCTTTGTGGTGATTGTTTATCACAGGCAGAAGGTATCTTAAGAAGAACAATTCATCACCATACTTTATGTCCTGTCCCCTGAATCTCTCACAAAGCTAACACTGTCTTAACTACATTCATCAATAT
Source organism: Sphaeramia orbicularis (assembly GCF_902148855.1). NCBI lineage: Eukaryota > Metazoa > Chordata > Actinopteri > Kurtiformes > Apogonidae > Sphaeramia > Sphaeramia orbicularis. The sequence goes on along the minus strand of NC_043967.1, from coordinate 8,825,977 downwards.
TTGCTAACTAATAGCAAACAGCTGGTAAGCACCTGAAAGAAAAAGCCTGAAACTTACAGTATAAGCATATGTGCCCAATATTTTAAGTTTCTTCTCTAAAAATGTATTATCAAAAGTGATTTTTTTATTGTCTTGACCAGTCTGTAAGTAAAATCTTTCACTGGATTTGTCCAAGACCAAGAAAAGACTTGACTCTGGATCAAAACCAAGATCCTTAAAAGTGATGGAGACTGATGTTGAGGATTACAGCACCATCATACAATCATATCATACAACATCTCTGTAGATGTTGTATGCAGCAAATACTGACTTTCATACTACAAAAGCACAGCAAACTGGGTGAAATAGTGAATTCACAAAAGTAAATTAGGATTAGCTAACATAACATAGTTGGCCTTTACATTGAAGTTGTGAAGAAATGTTTGCCCAAACAGTAGCATTTTCAGTCTACAGGAAGCAAGTAAAATAAAAACACAATGCGGCTACCATTATAATACAGATATTTAAAACCCACATTTGTTTGGTTTATTTGGGGGCAGTCATGGCTCAGGTGGTAGAGCAGGTCGTCCAATAACCGAAGGGTTGGCGGTTCGAATCCCGCTCTATCCTAGTCAGTCCGTGTGTCCATTGTGTCCTTGGGCAAGACACTTCACCCTCCTTGCCTCCAGTGCCACTCACACTGGTGTTTGAATACGTATGAATGTTTGGTGGTGGTTGGAGGGGCCATAGGCACGAATTGGCAGCCACGCTTCTGTCAGTCTGCCCCAGGGCAACTGTGGCTACATATGTAGTTTACCACCACCAGAGGGAGAATGTGAGAGCGAATGAATAATGAATCAATAATGTAAAGCACTTTGGGTGTCTAGAAAAGCGCTATATAAAATCTAATCCATTATTATTATTATTATTATTATTATTATTATTATTGTTATTATTATTATTATTATCATTATTATCATTATTATTATTGTTTTAAAAACATATTCCAATAATGTTTTTATTCCAATAAAGGCGACACAGCAGTGCAGTGGTTAGCATTCGTGTCTCACAGCAAGAAGGTCCTGGGTTCAATTCCAACACCATTCGACCAGGGTGGGACCTTTCTGTGTGGAGTTTGCATGTTCTCCCCGTGTCTGCGTGGGTTCTCTCCAGGTACTCTGGCTTCCTCCCACCATCCAAAGACATGCACTGATAGGTTAATCGGTTAATCTAAATTGCCCATAAGTGTGAATGTGAGAGTGATTGTTTGTCTCTATATGTCAGCCCCGCGATGAACTGGCGAAATGTCCAGCGTGTACCCCGCCTTCACCCGTAAGTAGCTGGGATAGGCTCCAAGCGACCCCCGTGACCCTAGTGAGGATAAAGCAGGTTCAGGAAATGAATGAATATTCCAATAAAAACAAGAAAACACTAAAATGGTGCTGCATTCTCATGAGGGTCATTTCTAATTGAATTACATGTTTGGTGTAAGTTGTTGAAATGTCTGGTAATAGTGACAACACCATGTTGTTGACATCTGACAGATGACACTATTTTAAGTTCCTTTCCCTCTGCTGCTCTATAATTAATTGCACACGAGCACAAACAGACCCAGTTTCATAGTTCCAGTTTTGTATAAACAACTCAACAGTAACTCAATTCACCTGAACAGACAAGAAGACAGTTCACAGCCTCAGATCAGATGTTAAAAAAAACAAGGACACCATGTTCCTCCAAACAGCACGATTATTACCATAATCTGGGGATGATTTCAGTTCATCACTGCTTCCTGTCATTAATAAACAGGGAATGACCTATCTTTTTTTTCTTTTTTGCAGTTTACTCCAGTTCAGTTTAATGTTTTAAACAACCACCAGGTTCTTTCACCCTTTTTGTCTGACACTGGCTCAACTCCTTCATGTCCTCTATAGATGTTAATTCATTTGCTAACCTACAATGCCTGGATCAAAAAATCCCAAAAGCAGTATTTCATTGGAACACCAGTGTTAGATATTTTTACATCCACAGTTGCAACCATTTTTCGCAAAGATCTTGTATTCATGATGAGAGTCAGACTACTGCATAAAGTCTTCTCCATCACATCCCAAAGATTCTCAGTGGGGTTTAGGTCTGCACTCTGAGGTGGTCAATTTATGTGTGAAATGTTCCAGTTTCAACTGACTTTATTTTATGGACACATAATGTTATTGAACCTGACCAAATGAATCAACCTCAGATCATAACACTGCCCCCACAGACTTGTACTATAGGCACTAAGCATGATGGGTAATCACTTCATCCACCTCTCTTCTCACCCTGATGCACCCATCACTCTGGAACAGGGTTAATCTGGACTAATCAGACCAAACAACCATTTTCCACTAAAATATAGTCTTTAGATTTAGATGAGACTTTATTGATCTCACAACGGCTCTTGATCAAACTGATGGTGGCTTAAGTAATGAGACGCTACTGACTGTATTAGTTGGAGTTACAGAAGTTGTTACAGCTGAAACATATCAGCCCCTTCAGTAATTATGTAATGGAAGCATCTAAACTATTAGCTTCATTAAAACTTTTTTGAGCCAGTCTGTGTATTACATATTGTGAGTCCTCCCCACTGTTAATGGAAGTACACTAACAAGGTAAACAAAAACTATTCAATTTGTTTTATCCCAACAAGGCTTATGTGACTGAGTATTTGAGACCAGAATACAACAGGCAGATATTGGTGGGCTGGGACTACCATTCTCACACATGATCAGCCACTCCCAGGACCATCACTGAATGCAATAGTTGTTTGAAACCTTTACCAAAAACTCTGTTTCGCACTGTCTCTGTGACATAATCTGCCCAGCACCATCGGGATTACTCAGTCATATAGGTCTTTTGATACTCGTGGTATCATCAGTTAACATCACAAACACATGTATTTAACTAATTTGACTGCAACTCTAAAACCTAATGTACTGTAAAACATGACCCATTGCTCAAATTATTTTCATTGAGCCACTACGCAGCACCTGAACATATCATTACTATTGTCACTACCATTTTTTCCATGCGAGTAAAAATCTGTGGTGAAAAACCAACAAAACAAATCAAGTATTCTTTGTTTATGCATTTGTTTATGGACTGGTACACCTCAGATAATGGGAGGATTTCAAAATGACACTATATTTTATTTTGCACAGAAGGTACAGTATTTAGATATCCATTAGAGATACCAGATACATCCTAAAGTGTAAATTCTGATTTGAAGAGCATGTAATGATGGTGGTGTATTTTCTCAGTATAATCACTATTGTAAACTGAAATTACAGCATCATAAGCATATTGACAGCTTCAGTTCATCATCGCCAAGTTAGTACAACTGCTGCGTCCGACTAGATGCTGACTAGTGTTAGTGGTGTTCAACTTACAAGTCTACTCTGAAAATACAAAACCAACATTTTTAGTGAATATAAATAACTGAACCATGGACCAACTTTCAGAAAATTAGCTGTAGAATATCAACACAACACCAAACATCACATAAGTGGAACCTGAACTGCACAAAACATTTCTGCTTAATTGATGTGTATTGTTTTCTACCAAGATAAATCTTAATTGACTCAATGTGTAATTATTTAGTTAATTATATCAATATCTTGAACTAATTTAAGCCATTTAGTCATTAGACATACTGTAACGTATCCATTTCTACAATAAGTGTGGAGTGAATCATGCCCTTTGTTGAGCATAGCATTAGTTAATGGTAAGCATCTGTTAATACCTGTGATGTTTAGTTTTCATAATCAATACACTGTTACTGCGCTTTAAGACTCAAGACTGCTATAAACATTGCCTTAGTTGTGTGCTGCAATTGTTGTTTTCTGTAATATACCACAGCAGACTTGTGTCAATGTGCTGTGGGTTGTGAATCAGCATGAATATCCTAAATTGCATGTGTTGACTACATAATATTTGTTTGTGCTGCGCCCTTGTTATGGAAGATTACATCTCTTTGTTTGGACTATAGAACAAGTTTCAGTTGTTGTGGTATTAGTTAGCAGTGTGGTCCATGTTTTCAGATCCTGTCACGCAAACGTTTCCCAGACTTTTCCGGTGCCTACTTACAATATCTGGTCTGTTGGGATAACAGCTACATTAGCTGTGACCTGAACCAGAAATCCAATTTGTTCAATACATGTGCATAAATAAGGGATCAACATTTTATTAACTTAAGTGAAATCAGAAAATTAGGTCAATTTAAGTCAAGTAGTCAAATGTCATGACATTAATATTAACATGTGCCTTCCTGGTCTGACAAATTTAAGACTTAACTTAACATATGCAGCACTCAAGCAGAAATAGTGCTGTAAACATTAGATATGTGTCTCTATGAAGTAAAGAGTGAATCTCCTATAACCCTATATCCTGTATGTTGTAACTGTTAAAACCAAAGCTAAAATTTAGATTATTGACTTTCAATCCCAGAAAGTGATTTAATTATTTAGACATACCATTGACATTAAATATTATGTTAAAAGCATGTATATTGTATGTTTAGAGTTTTAAGCCAAAATGGCAGGATAAAGTTTAACATAGTTAGGAGCGCGACAGGATTAGTTCAGAGAATTTCTACGGCTTCCCTATCACTCTTCAGGTTCCGCTATCATAACCAAACATAAGAATTCATGAAATGACAACTGTCCAATCATCAATTCATCTGATGGGATTTTAGTAAAGATGATTATTGGAGAAATAATCTGAAATCCCTCGAACAGACTGAAGACAGAATAAGCCTGTGCTAAGCAATCCAACTTCATAGCCACCAAATTAAATCAACCCTGGACTGCACTACCAAACAGCAGAAATGAATTGGCCATCTTTATCCTACAGCTAGAGCTGAATAATAATAATGACTTGGTCAGCCCTAATAGCATATTCCAACAGATCTTAACACTGCAGTGAAAAGACTGAGATAAAATGATAACACTACTGGTCTTAATGCTGAAAAAAACACCTCCAGGTTATTTTGAAGAAGCTTTGATCCAGTAATGAAACGATCAGCACTTAAATATGCATCATAATCTGGGTACAAATATGAGTCATTACTGCACTGTATGTTCAGAAAGGAATGAAGCAACATTGTTGAAAAAGGGAGGAGTCCAAATACAACAGTGGGTTGACGCGGGTGAAACTCACGTTGCCAAGTGTAGTTCAGGTGCCAGGGAACAGCACCTGAATGTGGTGTCTGGGAGTGTCCAACAACACGAGGGAGTGGTGTTGACAGAGCATACTTTGGCTCGCTGACTTCAAAAATCATTACCTAAATTGAATTCCATGTTCCAACTCCAAGTGACACCCTTGTGTTTCACCAAGTCTCATAAAGATGTTTCCAAAGCACTGATGGTTAATAATAAGCTTTGTTCATATGTAGCACTGTTCTTAACAAAGTGCTTCACACAGAGTTAAAATAACCCAATAATGAAACACTTGTGACCAAACTGAAGAGATGAAAACTTCTCTAAAAAGGAAACATGAAATTAGAGACTAAAAACTTCAGTGTGTGATATTGAGTGACATCTAGTTGTATAATTGCAGGCAACAAGCAAATGCATGACTACGATGGCTGGAAAAATGTAGACTCTGTTCTAGACTGAGTTAAGGGGACGTAAACTCTGGTGACATAGTACACGACAAATGCACGTCAACACAGGATGTCACAGAAAAAGGCAAAAAGACAAATGCAACTGTGGCAACATGGTAGGTTCCATGAACAGTAACCTGGTCCCTCTAAAGGTAACAAAAATGTGATTCTTCTTTTTGTGTGAAATACATGAGTGAAAATATGAATATTATATTCTGTTTCTGTGATTAGATCTTTATAAATCCCCTTATATCTTTCACGCTGAGCCTTTAATATCAGTAAGACGTTTATAACACCCTGTTGCAGCAGGTAAGCTATTCCAGAGTTTCATGACCCACACTGCAAATGTCCATGATCATTATTAAACAATGGGCTCTAGGAATACCAAAAGACAACTGCTTAACGGTATTAATAGGCGATCAGGCTAATAAGAGGTTATAAGACCCTAAATAGGAGCTTGGTTCTATAAGGACATAAAAATTAACATTACACTGTACAATCCAGTTTTCTTCAACTCATAATAAAGGCAGTGAAATACCTGTACAGAGGGCATTACAACAGTCCACGTAGGAAAAGATAAAGATATGGAGTGTCCTAAGTCCTCAGATAATAAAATACAGTAGATACTGTTTAAGATTATGTACAACAGATACCAGACAGCAAATCCCATACTATTCTTGGGTTTTGAGGAGTGTGTTCATGTAATTATGATTCATGATTGCTCCATCTTTCCTCAGAAACTGCCGCAGTCCTCACATGTCTCAACAGCTTTGATTTATCTTTAGGGGAAAAAGGTGAAAAGCGATTATAACAGCTGTGTCTGAACCACAGATGGGAACTAGCCTCATGTCAGTGTTATTATAAATGTACACATGTAGGAACATAAGCGTCTATTTGCTAGTAATCTTTTTTTTTTTTTTTACTTATTCCCTGTCAGAGGACTGATCAACACAATACCTAGTCAGTATCAGAAACACTATACTCTTTTCAGTTTTTATTTTTGGTTCCAAGTCTTTCTATAACACAGTATTTATATGTACACATATACAATAAAATTACCAAATCAGTATTATTTAGAGGTTTCCAAACCCCTCCTAACTGATCCCATAGATCTAAACCGGGCCTTGGTGTATATCAAGTTTTGTACTGTTATGATTTATCAACCATCTATCTCAGTGGGCTGCTGATAATCCTGTTCCGGTGCTAAAACAAATATCCTATTCCTTAGTGTCTTATTATGTAACACATTTAATCCATCTGCAGGACGGCTGCGCTGTTGTGGGCGGGGATACTGGACAAGTGACAGGCAGCACAGAGGGTCTCATAGGCCACGAGGATGCTAAGCTCGTAGTAGTAACTGTAAATATGGTCATCAGTAACATGGTACAATGGTTGAGGACGAGAGGATTTAGCCAACAGTTGCTGTTTAAATCCATTTTCCCTCCCCAATTCAGAAATGGTTTGTAATAATTCACTGACCTTCACAAATTAATCTCCTTCACATTGGATTCAGGTGTTCAACCAGACCACTATAAGTATGTGTCAGAATGAGGAATAAACACCTGAAATGTTGATAATCAGTGCCAAAGCTCTCTGACAGGCAGAACAGGAAATGGAGAAAAAAAAACAGCTTGGTTTTTCCAATTGCACATCACAATCTTATTTACAGACTTGTGACTCAGAGGAGTGATGCAGGAAGGCACAGCAGAGGAGCAGCAGGAGGAAGGAGGAAGGAGGGGAGACGAGTATGTGGGTAAACAGTTGGGTAAGACGGCTTGAAAATCCACTGCTGCTGGGTTTCAAGCACAGGTTGAAAGATTTAGAACAAAACCACTAATTGAAACCTCCGGCTCCATATGGAATAGGCTGTCACAGTGGACGACACACACATACAGTGTGTTCCTAATATTACTGCACTCAGCCAATCCCAGGTAACGAAGGACATTTCCTACACTTTAATGGAAAATGTAGCAAGATGAGTCATCAGCATGTCAAAGAAAAAAAAAATACTGCCAGAGAATAAATTCAGCACAGTGCTGTATATTAACAAAAAAAAAACACAAATAATATGTGTAATCAAACAAACCCACTGTTCAGACTCCAGACCTTTCCACAGTCTATAAAGACATAATAATACTGCATGACATCAAAGACTAGACTATTAAGGACTCACACAATGAGTTTCTTACACCAAGGAATCTCAATTTACCACGAAAAGCAGAGCAGAGGCGTTACCTTGAGAATCAATGACAAGAATGAAAAGAATTTTTTACTCATGAACAACCTTTGTCTACTTGATGATAGACTGAATATACTCAATATATCACTGCTTGTACACATCCGATCAGGTATAACAGCCTGACCACTGACAGCAGGAGGACTAATAATGCTGATTATCTTATTATAACATCACCTTTCAGTGGGTGGTATATGTCAGGTAGCAAATTAATATTTAGTCCTGAACGTCAATGTATTGGAAGCAACAACATTGCAAGACACAAGAATCTAAGCAACTTTGTGATGGCAAGATGACTGTGTCAGGGCATCAAAAGATTGCAGGTCTTTTTTGGTTGTTCCTGGTCTGCTGTAGCTGGTACCTATCAAAAGTGGTTTAATGACAAACATCCTGATCTCAGTCCAACTGAGCATCTGTGGGATGTCCTGAACAAACAAATCCAATCCATAGCAGTCTACAGGATGTAAAGGTCAGAGGGTTTGGGGTATTTTTTAGCAGCAAAACAGGGACCAACACAGTTTTAGGCAGGTGGTAATAGTCGTATGTTCCTACAAATTGTAGAGACCCACTTGTCCTCCTTTAGATCACTTCTGGGAGGTTCTAACCACTGCAGACCACAAACAAACAACAAGACTTGCAGTTTTATCAATGCTGTTCCCCAGTCATGTGGCCATCGCAATTTAGCTCACATCATTACACTACCCATTTTTATGCTTCCAATTAACACCTCATTATCTCATGCCAATGCCACAAAGTCCTCAACATTATTACATCTTCAGTTGTCAGTTGTCAAATGTCATGGCTGATGTGTGTGTGCTGCCAACATCGAGCACAAATTGTTATTTGCAGTCATTGCACATGGGATTTGTTGCTAGGCTAGTAAGTTTATTTAAGTCCATTTACAGCCATTCTTCAGCAACGCAAGCATTCAGGTTTTCAATTTTGACCTACAGGTTGGGTATTCCCTGGGTTTCTAAAATGCTTTTAGAATTTTCTTTTGTCGATGTTTGTTGCTTGTTATCATTAGGGTAATAAAATGTTTTTCAGAAAATTATAATTGCACATTCTTTTCCTCTATTGTAGCAACATCTTTTTAATTTTTTTTTTTTTTATTGTACAAAAAGCTCTAAAATAAACCTTACTAAAGAAATCAAGTAAGCCAGGAAAAGTCATTTAATACACTCCATATTGGCTTTTCATGAATATGGCTCAGGTCATGGCCAAAAGGGCTAGGGTGTTGCACCTACACCTTACAATGGTAGAGAAAACCCTGGCAGGCATTTGTGCAGTGTGTTTTGTTGTAACAAAAGTCATGACGTATGAGAAGGAGCTCAGATTATGTCCCAACATCTTTGCTGAGGAAGTATCACAGATCACACGCAATGAGGTCAAAAAGATGGAGTGAAGAATCAGTAAGAGGACTGGACAGTTTGCAGACTTACAGTATGTACAATATTTTGTTCATGAAAACTTAAATGTACTGTATGTGTTGCAGGTACGCTCGTGTATTGTACTTCAACATCTCTCTCTTCACAAACATGGTTCAATACACAGTATCCAGCTGCCTTACTACAGCATTAGCTGCCCATTTTCTTTAATTTTATAACAATTTTGTATCAGTGTTGTCAGATAGGTTCTCATCTAAATTTCATTTACAATTAGACCTGACGATTTGGCCTACATCCAAACTTTTTGTTCAATTCCTTTTATGTTTTAAACCTGTATCCTAATTGCAGTTATGTTATTAAAACTAAGCTCACTCACACACTGTCAAACTGTTATTTATGATAGGTCACATATTCATTTGTCATGTACTTTATCCTTTATTTTACACAAATAAAAAATGTTTGATACACATGGCTATGGTTTACAGGTGAAGCAAAAATAAAACTCCCTAAAAAATATTAAATCAAATGTCTTTCTTATACAACGCCATGTGTCTAATCAACAAAATGAAATATATGTTTTTCCCTACTTCTGTTCAATCTAATATGGATCAACTTACAAACACTGGCCCTTTGACGCTGTAACAAAATAGAGCAGGACACATAATTGTTTTACCAACATGTCTTCGTCCAAGAAAAATAGCTCACGAGAAGCAAAGAGGCAAGTGAGTTGGGTTAGTCATGAGGAGAAATGCTCTTCTGGTGAGGTTTCAACTCATGAGTCCTTGGCTGCTATGGTGACCTAGGCTTATTATTCATTGTTAGTGTGACCACCACTTGTGAGAAACACTCCAATAACAGTGTCATCGTGGGAAAAATGGCATACTGTATTAAAAAAAGCCTTCTGGTATCTGCTATCAGAGCACATAATTAAACTGAAAATTCAATGGGAAAAATTGAAAAGATGAAAAAACTTGTCAAACAGTACAAAACAGAGAAGCAACCATGTTGGCTGAAACATCAGTGATTCAAGCATTACGCAGATGGGAAAAGAATGAGTTGCTTGTGTTGGCAAGTACCATTAACACTCGTACAGAAACACACGAGAAAGGACAAGTCAAGTTTATCTGGTGTGACTGTGCAATGACATGTAGGTCAGTTCATAAAAAAACAGTGTATGGGCCAAGCATTTTTGTCAACCTTCAATTGTTTTGTTTCAGCAGGGTTGTAATGAGCATCCATATTTATTTCACGGTCTTTTTATTAAAACGCAACAAGAAATGTAGGAAATATGTCCACAGTATTAAAAAACTATTGTGAATTTTTTTTTTTAAACCTGAATTAAATGGAGTCTACAAGTCAGCATTTAGCGTATATTATTTCTCATGTCTCTATTTGCTATGAGTATATCTTCAACTCTGTTGGGTCATCATTACTTGACTAACTAGAAAAGCACTCGGAGAGTGCAGACCTCCACCAAGGCAGATCAGTGCCCCACCCCCATCTCCACCAAAATGTAATTATTTGTTCCTTGTGCCAGTATCAACATTTCCTGAAAATCCATCCATAACTTTTGGGTTATCTTGCTAACAGACAGACAGACACACACAGACAGACAGACAGACAAACCCCAGTGAAAACATAACGGTGGAGGTCTGCGCTCTCCGAGTGCTTATCTAGTTGTGGTATAATATAACAAGCTTCCTTCATACCCTCTCTTCTTTAGACTGTCTTTTAGGCTGCCATTTATTTTTTCTCCTTCTGGATAAGAAATCCAAGGTTGCACATAGGGGTGCTGTACGGCAACCTTACGACAAAACAATTCATGAAATGGCTGTAGGTATGACGTAGGAAGGTCCCAAGGCATCTTTATGAAGAAAGTGACAATACACAGTACAACACAAAATCACATCATTTTTTCATGGAGGCCTCAAGTTGCTCTTGCAAATTTAACGGCAGCTGTACCAACTTCGTAATACAGCTGTAAGAAACTAATGCTTCCTTCATGAACATCTACGAACTCCAGATTTCGTACAAACAGGAAGAGTCATATGAACCTATTGTCTGTAAGAATCTTTGTGATTCAGCATCAATGAAAAAAAAAAAAAAAAAAAAAAAAAAAGGTGTTTTTGGTCCATTTTGGTCCGTTTTTCCATTTGTCAGGTCACAACTTTTTTTTTTTTTTTTTTACTTGAAAGAGAAAATAAAAATCAATCAGTTTTTTTAAATTTGGTTTGTTTTGACCCTGAAAAAGAAAGATGCCTTGAAATTCAATTTAAATTCTTCTATACTAAAACAAAAATGAATGAACCACTAGTTTTTCTTTTGTTTCTGAAAAGAAAATCCAATTACCAAAAGATACACTGACCTTTCTAAGGTCACTTTTGAACTTACAACATTCAGTAATACTTAAGTACAGGCAGGACTGGGAGAAAAGTAGCATTGAACTCTAACTGCAAGCTCCACAACATTGATAAAACCTCTTGTGGACCCTAACATAAGTGTTACAATCATCAGTCCCAGTCAGTTTGCCCAGGGCAACACTGAAGCCATCAGAGTTCATAAACCAGTCATATAAGTACTCTTCAGCAGTGACTGCAGAGCAAAGCCATCATAACACAGACAGTTACATAACCAGAGCTAAATCTAGAGGTCTTCCAAAGCAGCAGACAGGATGCATCAATATCACAGTTCATACTGGAACTGAGCAGGAGGATACTGCTTCATGTCATGTCCTTGTCAAAACTGTCAAACCTGCACCTCTGCACATAGTCAAGAAAAGAAACCGTAGAACAACTGTAACACGAAGATTTGATAACTTCATGATTTGGACAGATTAAGGACTGTTGATCTCTCAGGAGGCTGTGAAACATGATCAAAGAAAGCATCTACTGTTTTATTTCATGTATCATATAATAATTGTCATCATAATAAGGAATTATTTCAATTTAAGGTGAAGAACAGCTACAACAGGTGCCATTACCACTGGAGGCGAGAGACTTATCTACCATTTAAGTCTTTAGCACCAGTGATGTGTGAGTGAAAAGAGATGCTGACTGTTTTCTATGGCATACCATTTTCTGTTTTTCACTCAGGACCAGAACTACTGTACTTGGTTTGGTTAAGTCACCACAACTACACAAATGCCACTCTTCCACAGCCCTCACAGCCCTTGGAATAATGTTGTTGGATGGGTCCATCCAACAACATTATTCCAGTATTGATGTATGTTATCATGTCACAAAGTGGAACACTGGTGCGAAGCTAGCTGGAATTTAAGTACAGACCATTCTGATCAATCAAAACTACTGTATTTTCACCTGAAAAAAAAATCTTAATACAAAGATCCCACCCCTTCGAGCTGTGTTACATATATGATGTTTTGTCAGTTTAAAAGCTAATTTTACAGGTCAAGAAAGTCACAGTTTGTTGTAAAACTACTGAAGCATCAGACTGCAAAATACTGCAGCCGGGTCTAGAGTTATGGCTCAGAGCTTGGGACAAAAAATCATGTAGTCATATTTTGTGACAGCAGCCTACACAGCAGCATGGTGTAAATGTGTGGTGTATGTCATATCTATTATTGGTAAGAAATTTAAATGAATGTTATTCTACTAATATCATATTATATCTCATATCATATCTATAAATAATCTAGTACGCTGCATTTGTTGAATATAACTGTAATAAGAAATAGATCTTTCTATATGGTCTAAATGACTATATATGTGTGTGTGTGTGTGTGTGTGTGTGTGTGTGTGTGTGTGTGTGTGTGTGTGTGTATTTATAACACATTTTGTGTATATGTATAACACATTTTGTTTCTGGACGTAGAATGACCCATTGTGAGTTCCTGTCTTATCACACAGCATTACTGGATCTCAGGGAGAAGGACAACTATATTTATCTGTTTTGGGATATAAATAGTATGACCTGACTGAAATGGTTCATGTCACTCAAACATTGATTTTCTGTGGCTTTTTGTTTCCTACAAATATCCCTTTACAGGCTGTAAATAAACCCAAGGTACAAGTGCTTTTAAGCTAAACTGTCAATGTTTTAAAAAAAAAAAAAAAAAAAAAAAAAAGAAATTGATGTATTAGAATAAAAGCAGGATGTAATAGACTGAAGTCACTACACTGGTCATATTTAATACACAGAGATCAAACTATCACCCTGTGTCTGCCCAGCTTTGGGGAAAAAAAGCATGCAGACTGTCAACAAACAGACTACTATATAAAGGAACCTAAATCTTTTCTTAAGACCTTACAAAAATCTGTCTCTTCATCTATAAATATGCAGTCTGACGTCAGGGCAAACAACAGTGAGGACCAGTCTTTGGACACTGAACACACAGGCCTCACATTCAGACACATATAGAACTATGTACAGCCAGCTGCAGTGTACAGGCCTCTACTGTACTGTAAACATGTAGAATTATGCACTATTCAACTCTGTCTCTTACATTTTCAGAACAAGAAATAACAGGTGGATCTGGAGTGGACTTTCAGAGTTTTAACATTAGCTGAAACTAGGAACGTCCTGATCTGATCTAAAGATTGGTGTCAACTGCCAATCTGGCATTTTTTAGAAGGTCAGATTGGATTTAGTCAAAAGATCGGGCCAATCCGGGCCCGGTTCTGGCGGGGGGCAAGAATTCCTTCTTAAACCAACATCCTACCCCCTCAAATCAAAGTTTCCGAAGGCAGGGAAAAGGAAAATGAGCTGCACAACAGGAGGAGACTTAGAGGAAGTAGTAAAGCGTCTTAAGTTTCACTTTCATTTTGTATGGTCGTATGGTCTGCGTGTACTCATTGTCAGGTAAGTACAGAACGGAACACCCCCCCCCCAATCCCTGGACGGACCTTTCCATAGATGCGCTATAGCAGGGGTGGCAAACATATGGCCCACAGGCCAAAATGGCCCTCGAAAGGTTCTAATTTGGCCCTACTGTATGAATTTGGAAAATGCAAAAATGATACTAGTTATTAATAGTCAAAGGTGTCATACTTATTTTAGTTCATGCTCCACATTCATCCAAATTGTGATCTCAAGTAAAATAATAGCATAATAACCTACAAATAATGACTCCAAATTTAAATCAAAATTTCCTAGTAAAAAGTGTCAGTATCAGCAAAACTAACCATAAAAAAAAATCGGATCGGAAGCAAAAAAAATCCAGATCAGGACAGCTGAAACCCAGCCTATTAGGAACCATTTCAAAACTCAGGGCTTTATTTTCATACATGATGCTGGCTAACTATCCTGGCCTATAACTGACCCTTCGAGGTAGACTAGGAAAACTGGAGACTTGTAATAGGATACTAGTCTAATCTCACCTTAATCTGAATCTGAGGACAAAGTGGGTTAAGCTCATCTGTAGGGGACAAAAGAAGCTCCATGTCTCACACAAATTATAGAATTCTGTCTGAATTCCTGTAAGGAATATTCACGAGTGTGTTATGGTGAGGACAATGATGTACTACATGGGAAAAGCTAACTCATAATCAGATCTCAGTTATCTGGTCCTATCACTGGTTCTGCTGTCAAGGGGGAGTGGAGAATGTGGGTCAACTTTACACAAGCATGTAATTAGAATCCAAAAGTGTGTACAAGTGGGTTAAGCGAGGTTGGTTCAGAGAAAAAATGAGTGTTGCTGTGTGCAAAAGTAACTCCTCTGAATGACCAAAATTAAATTAGGTCAGAAAAATTTGGTCAAATTTACAATAATGACATATAAACAGCTCTAAGAACATCAAATTGTGTTAACCCTCAAAGACCTAAACAGCCACCAGTGACCAAAAGCATCTACTGATCTAAAATATTTAATAACTTTTGGACCACTAATCCTATCAATACATTTATATAATTTAGATTAAATTCAGTTGGTCATCTTTTCATGGTCATCAGATACGACCCATTTGGATGTTCAGAGGTTTCATAATGAACGTGGAAACACCGTCATCTTCTACAATATTGATTCATCAGTAAAACCCATGGAGTTTGATAAATGACAGTGGCTGGAGACACTTGTTTTATGCTCATTTAATGATACATTTAACTGAAAAAGTCAGTTTTCTTCAATGTTCTTAAATTGGTATAATTTACTCTAAATATCTACATGATTACTAAATTAAATACAGGAAAATATTTGATTTTCATTGAAAAAGGCTAAATGCAGAAGAAATAATAACAAATAATCTTCTTTGAAAAGAAAAGAAACAAAACAAGTAGCACAACAGAGGCACCGATGATATGAGTAGACAAGTCAAATGGCACTACTGGTTAAAAAAAAAAGTGCAAAATCAAGTTGGTAAATATAGTGGAGAACTGACAGGAAATGACAGAGATGGAACAAAAAAACAAAACAAAACATTTTAGAACAAGGTGTGTCCTTTGGTGATTGTATCAGACAGATATGTGGATGTCCTTAAGTAACTACTACACAACATGTCATTCCAAAGAAACGGACAGTAACCAAAACACACGCATGGTAAAATGGAACATAAAACTCATTAACTTACTGAACACCCACTAGAAAACATACTGTACACAAAGAAATATAAGGAAACGTTCATACTTTTTTACCCTTTTAAATTTGTATCATTATTATATTTATATTATCATACAGTATCGGCATATAACAGTAGTGTTACAAAATATCGATATGCCAAACAATGGCAACATTTAATCATACGATGGATTATCAATGTGCTCTTGCCACGTATTGTTTATATATATATATATATATATATATATATATATATATATATGTCAGGGTAGAGACTGCGATCTGGTAGGATCGGCGATTCTACCAGTAGAGACTCCGATCGTAGTCTCTACCAGTAGAAACTCCGATCAGAGTCTCTACTGGTAGAAACTCCAATCCGAACCCTAACCCTAACCCCTAACCCTAACCCTAACCCTTCTACTGGCAGGATCGGAGTTTCTACCAGTAGAGACTCTGATCGGAGTTTCTACTGGTAGAGACTACGATCGGAGTCTCTACTGGTAGAATCGCCGATCCTACCAGATCACAGTCTCTACCCTTACATATATATATATATATTTATATATATATATAGCCACTATAAACTCCTTTCATTGTTCCTCCTTTGTGAGTCGAGTCATCATTTTACATGTCATCCAGGGGGTGCTCCTTGTACACGTACCTGAAATTTGGACCGAAGTCACAGAAGAAGAAAAAATAAACAACAGCACTAATATGGCAGACTCACACAGTAAAGTTAAACTGAAAGATGCACTGGCATCATTTAAATCAAAAGTGTGGACTCACTTTGGCTTTTATAGTGTGGATGGGACAAAGCTGGATAAGGACTTTGCAGTATGTAAGAAGTACGAACTGTCTCACAAAATACGATACAGGGGCAGCACCACAAACATGCACACTTGAGAGACATGAGATGTCATGTTTTCCGAATGAGTTTAAAATGACACTGATCTCATGAAACAGTGTTGTATGTCATGCCAGTTCTTACAGTATTTGGCATTCTATACGTACGCATTGTCGACCTTTCACGTGTTACTCAATGCCATTTGATGGCGTGTCACCATACACAAAGATCTCCAGTTCACATAACCGTAACCCCTAACTGTAACCCTAACTCTCAGTGCACGGTATTTGACGCATCGATTCAGGTTGAACAGGGGGCTAATAACGAAATGAACATACACACGGAAAGCTTATAATGTATACAGATAACACGCCAATTAAAAGTGGCATATATATTTACGCAATCATGATATCCCATTGTTTAAAATAGTGTCACTGTCAGACACCTGAAAAAATCCTGTTTACAGTTATGTTGCACTAAAACAGTGTCATTGTTTTTGCACTATTGCTGTTTGTCCTCTGGTTAAATTATGCAAAATATAAACAATGAAATTTATTTTGTTTGTTTTTGTTTCACCTCTATAAGCACATAGATATATTGTAGGTTATTAAGAGCAATATATCGATAATCATAGTATCACCATATTGAGATATTATTGTGATCGTGAGCCATGTATAACATATCGTATCGTATTGTATCGTATTGTAAGGTACCCTGAGATTCCCAGCCCTACAATATAATTATGAATATTGAACAGAATTTCTGCAGTTAGATCCACCTAGAGCCACCCAAATCTTATATGCTGGACCTTTAAAATGTAAATATTCCAAAGATACAATAAACTACCATTATTCATTCATTCTTTTTCATGGAGGAGCTAGAGCCTATCCTGGCTATTTGTGGTTTTAAATTACACACAAAAGATGCAGAAAGATTAAAAAAAAAAAAAAAAAGTCACGAAAGACCCAACAACCACGTAAGAGATGTGGTAAGCTGAAAATTACATAAGATTCAAGACAAAACAAATTAACAACCAGATGAAAACAACATTAGACACAGAAGTTGAAAATGACATTAAAGACAAAAATTATTTAAAAGATGCAGGAAGATGAAGAAGAGGCAACATGACAAACCATAGCAAAAGACAAAGCAAGACAAAAACAACGAAACAAGATCCAACAACACAAAATGACATGAAAGACAAAACATGATAAACCAAGATGAAAATAAAGACAAAAATAATGTAACAGACAAACAAGGTGAAAAGGACGTAAAAAATACCTATCATCATTGAATCACCTTGCCCTAGTTTTGGGCATTTTATAACAGTGTAAATAAGCGTCAGCTGCAGTCTGGTGTCAGTGGTGAGCTCCATCAGGCCTTTCGACTGCCCATCCTGTGAGCTGAGGCAGAGGAATGTCATTTCCAGCTAAACCATGGAGGATACAGATAAGGTGCGTGCCTGTGATCACATGAACTAGACAAACACGAAGACCAATCTGACTGCTGAGAGTTGACAGAGCGTTCCCTGTGTAATTAAGTCTGTCCACATAATGAAGCTTTCAGAAAAACTTCTCCTGACATTACACTATGAACCTTGCAAGACCAAACACACACCCACGTGTCCTTTTTATACAGTTTTGGTGACGTTCAGCTGAGCACTGCCAAAACCATCAGCAGATAAGTCTGAGCACCGAAATAAAAATTTAATGCACTTATGAAAAAAAGCTGTTCACGCAGTAGAGTACACACAAAAACCAGAGAACAATAAAAGACAAATGCAATTTGCACAGAGAGCAATGACACTCACTCACATCACGGGTCAGGCCTCAAAATCTGGGACAAACACTCAAAAAAAAAAAAAAAAACATGTCGTGTTTACACACTGTTATATTTGGGTAGGTAAACCATCCCACCCTGCACACATCTCTCTGAAGAGGTACAGTACAATCATGTGCTTTTAGTTTATTTTGTGACTCCATGTCTATGAAAGCATGTGCCCTCATTTT
Source organism: Sphaeramia orbicularis (assembly GCF_902148855.1). Lineage (NCBI taxonomy): Eukaryota > Metazoa > Chordata > Actinopteri > Kurtiformes > Apogonidae > Sphaeramia > Sphaeramia orbicularis. The sequence continues at coordinate 8,807,378 of NC_043967.1, read as the reverse complement.
AACTCCTGATAGACTGAGCAGATTGAGAGGCAAAGCCACAGCCCCACACACAAGACCACACCAATATCAGCAATATACCATTCTGAGGCTAAATCACTGAGGATATTTACACCCACATGAATATTCGACCATTATTCTGAATATGACAATGTTGTGAATGTGACTGGTGTCATGTAAATAGCATACTCCATTTGGATATTCTAGGCCTTTTTCCAAATACAGCATTTTCCGACTGTGATGTGGGATATGAGGATTCTTTGGACGTGTCTTCAGCACATTCAGAGTACATGTCCTATTTGTGGATTGTACCACAGGTTGATATGCACTAAGCCTGTTCACATCAGCTGGAGTACAGACAGGGATGCTCCAAAAAAAGACCAGAAGGAGAACATAATGGAATATGATAAACACATTTCGGACATGCGCAAATACTGAAAAACTTGTATTTTTAAGAAGATGTTTCAAGAAATGAAAGGGGGGGACTGCATTCACACATTATAAACCACCCCATGTTTCCACAGGTTTTGACTGGCACCATTCTAATGCATGTGTCATTAACAACACACAGCATGGTAACACATTAGGGTGACCACTACTGTTTTTAGACTAATTTATGTCAGTCTCGACAACCCTTAGGTGGGTTTTTGTGTTTTTAGTCCATTTACTTTTCATGTGACACTTTGCATCTGTCCTTTTTCGTACTTTTTCTATCCTTCTATGTTGCTGTTGTCATCTTCATCCTCTATTTACAATCTGTACAATATAACAAGCAAGTTCTCACATTTCAGTTCAAGGGAAGTCCCAGATTCTGAATCTATTTATTTTTAATTGAAATGCTTTGAACGGTTAAAATTAAGGTTCGTGAGCCAGAAGACATTAAGAGCTGGATCTACTAAAGGTTTGCGTGTATTAAAACGTGTGCAAACTCATTGCACACGCAAAAAAAATTTACTAACTGATTTACTAACAGTGTGCACTAAGGGTTGCGTCTTTCAAAGGTGCAAAATAGTGCACCTGCATCCAGTTAGTACATTTCCCTCAATGAATATGTAATATGGGGCGTTTACACACAATTGTGCGTGTGCTGGGAGGAGAAAATGTAAATATATTAATTTAGCACAAGCAAAGTGATTTATCAAACCCGAAAGCAATTTTGCTCATAGAAACTGTGTCTATATTTAACACGTCTCAAAAGGAGGAAATGATGAAACGATATGCAGAGAATGCATTTTCACCCTTGTGTGCATTTTCACCCTTTTTAGCATGACGGAAGAAAAAATAATTGAGATGTATAAATTAGAGTATGCATAGCTGCATGTAAACCAGAATTGTACTGAATATTCTTTTTCATTAACCATGAAAACAGCTTATTATGGCTTTTGGAATAAACTGAAAAAACAACCTGAATATTCTGTGCTTGTAAACATAGTCTGCGTTTCCTGACAATTAAGCATAACCGAAATGTTTTTCTTCCAGCTGATGTCCACAGTTTTACGACACAGTAGCCACACCAGTCTCCTACAACACTTGTGGTGCGATTGCTCACTAATAGCATCAGCAGTGGGGAAGCTGTGAAAACAGTATCTGAAATAGTTCTGCTGGTGTTGACATGCTACGTGAAGCAAATAATGAGCAGCTGCTGTTGAGAGAAAATAAATCAGACAACCGGAATACTTCAAAAGAAACAGGTTGAAGAGGCAGCTATGGGTCTTTTCCCTAGGGTCATAAAAATGCAGGATCATGCTGCATGGAAACCATTCACTGCTCTAACAGCACTGGTCTAAAGGGAAAACTTCAGAAAACTCTCAATGACTCAGTGTAGTGTGATGTAAAACTCACCTCTAGTGACGTAGGGGCTGATCTGTATTCATCTGTAAAGATAGAACAGAGACGGTGTTAACAGTCAAACACTGCCGATGGTGCTCAACAGCTGTTTGTCACATACAATTAACTAAGAAAACACACCCTTTGAATTATTGATGTGCATGTGCCGTACAGTTTAGGCACGGCATCTTTATGAGAAATCACACTGTGGTACAGAACATGAAAAATTAAACATGATGTCTTGAGAGTGTGAATGGAGGCTAAACACGAGCAGCGGAGGGGCACCATTACCCAGCATGCACTGCAGTAAAACTAGAGAGTGAATAAATTAATGTTTTACCACCACACACACCGCCTGAGGCAAACGGGTATCAAAACCTGCCACAGGGGGCTGGTGGTGATAACAGGACTGTTCATTCATACTACAGAGAAAGACATCGAAACAATGTCCTCTGGTGTTGCCATGGTAACCCCCTTTCTTATTGATCGGTCAAAATAAGGAGAGCAACTAACCTTGCTCCTGACCTTTCCATAAATCACAAATACAGCAGGACAAACACCAGTCTGCTTTCGTTTACTCTCATTAGATAAAATATTTAACATAAAAAAAAAATCCATATCCTGTCCGTCTTGTTCTGAGTAAATTTTCTGACAAGATTTATATCTAAAAATGTACACAGAAATACAATGATTAAATCTAAAATCATGTTCATTCAAACATCTTACAGTGAGTCCTCGACAGACAGTGATTTGAGCCACAGAGTAATGTCGAGAGATTAAAGTGCACATAGTGCAACATATTTGCAGACTTCAAAGCCAGTCCAGACACTAAAATGAGGTCATTGCTTAAATGAGACTCTTTGGCCAGATGGAAATCTTTATGAGTGTTAACAGAAGCCACCTGAATTCCACCAATATGAAAAATGACTCAGTAGTTTCCAATTAAACTAGATGACTCTGCTCCTGCTACGATAAATGATACACTGTCTATGTTTACATGCACTACATATGCCAGCATTTGCAGTAATACCTTAAAAAATAAAAACTGACCTGGATCTGCAGAGTTTTACAGTTAGTCTGAAGTTCAGTTTCAGATTTATTGACTTATTTAGTTATTTATTGGTTTGACTTGGATGTTCAGCTTAACATTTGACCAGGTAATGTCTGACAAGTGTTATGTGACACTTAATCAGCTGTTGGCTTTTAATAGTTATGAACTATCCACGACTGGCCATCCTCTTATTTATCTCCTCATCCTCCATCTTCTAGTTTGTGTTAGAGTTTGACTAATAGTGGACTTTTAAAGCCCAATATAGTAATGATACTTTGGAGCAAGAAAAAGCTCATCATCTCCAACCCTGCCCCTTAAAATGTTGAAAGGGAAAATGTATTATGGATATCTTTCATTTCATTAAAAAGCTGATAGGCCAAACTGCTGAACTGAACCTCAAAAACTCTGTGATAAATACTAAGTTTTTTAAGACACTGAAAATCTAAGAGGAAGCAATTTCTGTCATATATTTTGTCAAAGTCAGTTAATACTAGCCAACAGCTACTGTTAATGTTAACTTCTGACAACACTGATACTTTATCAAATGTCCTACCCCTTATGTTATAACCCAATGAACCGTACTTTGGGAAAAATATAAAGAGTGATCAACTCCAAGACAAATATTTTTCAGCCCTGTTTAAAAGATGCCATCAACTATAAATACGATATTTGAAAATTGGTCCTGGTTCCAATCCTAGTGCTGGTGCTGGTGGGCTCTTTCTGTGTGGAGCTTCTGCCATGTCCGTGTGGGTTCTCTCCAGGTACTCCAACTTCCTCCCACCATCCAAGGACATGCACTCCTAAAGGTTAACTGTTCAATCAAAATCGCTCATAGGTGTAAATGTGAGAGTGAATGGTTGTTTGTCTGTATATGGTGAGCCCGCCTTCCCCCGATGGTAGCCAGGATAGGCTCCAGCATTCCCTGTGAGCCTCTAAAGGACTAAGCAGTTCAGAAACTGAATGAATGAATGAAAGTCAAGAAAATCACAGTTTGTGATAAAAACTGTAAAATCACATCTAGTTTTTTGTGACATGACTAAGTGGACTGCATCTCTTGTCTCACATGACACATCACCAAGACCAAACTGGCCGTCTCATGGCATATTTTGCCCCCTTCTTCAAGAAGGGGGTGAAACAATATTAATAGAAGTGAAAATCACCACAAGTCTGGTCATACTGAAGCTGCAGAGACATCTCCAGTGACTATAAACAGGTGACTCGAAACAGACTGTTACAATGATGTGGACTCCTTATATGTATTTTAACATTCCAATACGGTTTTACCACAAACTGTCGCTTTCTTGACTTGTAAAATTATCTTTTAAACTGACAAAAATTGTGTATAAATAAGGCATAATTCAAGTGGGATGAAAAAATACTTGTCTCTTGCCATTGACTGTTATACTTTTTTATCCAACATAAGGTCCCACAGGAGACTTACTGCAAGGCACAGGACTTCATCTCTTTATTGGCACAGACCTACTAATCAGTGCCAAAAGGTCAACCCAAATACTATCTGTATATTCTGCGTGTTTTCGTAGGAAAACACTTTACTGGGAATAATGTGGAAACAGAGCTTACTGTTTACATGACCTGTATCACATTCTGAGTATTGTCAAATGGTCAGAATACCAATGCAACAGTTTTGCCATTCAGAGCTATTACAGGAACTGAAAATACATCCTTCATAATGTAGCCCAATTTTTTGCAGGTCACAACAAATTACAGCAGAGGACACGCAGGGGAAAATAAACAGTCATCCACCAACGCTCATGTGGGAAACACTGAGTCCTCTGTTTGTCTCAGCCAAGGAGAAGTTGGTGGCTGTAGTCCCTTGTCTGTACTAGGGCCAGTAAATCACAGTCGGCATATTTGGAGTGGTGCACGGTGTCACCTGGGCTATCCTGTTCAGACAAATATCAACCTTTGTGGTGCTACTTGGCTTTCACACACAGTCACAGTCACATACACATATGTGCATCGTAAGAGTTTTTTTTTCCTTAAACCAGAGAACCATTGCAGAGATTTAGCTCTTCTCCTTCAGCTTCTAATCGAATAATCAAATCCAGACGTCACTCAATTTATCACTTAGATGCATGAATGTAGCCCAATTTAAAATACAGCACCAACACATAATAGAAAAAAAAATATGTTGCCTTTAAATCAATAGATGAATAAAGGTTTCTTATGTATGAAAGTCAGGACCAGATTTATATGGAATCCTTATGGAGTTAATGCATGGATTCATGTATATGTTTTTGCTGTGGCCTTTTTATAATCTCACACACAAATTAAGGCACAACTTTGCTTCTATACATCTCTTTAAAAAAGAGAAATAATGACATTTTTAGTATTATAATTTTGATATAATATTGTGAGGATTTTTCTTTGAGATCAATGGTTATGATTATTGCAATCTCATTTTAAATTGCAATTTTTATTGTTATTGCAGTATAATTTTTGGTTCTTAGGATTTATTTCGTTTGCATGTTGAATCATATGATGTTTTACTATTCTAATTTCACATCTGTAGTTCTAGATTTATGAAATGCTCTATAGTTTTATTTCAGCCTGACTGTAAGGAACAGTTTAGAAATAAAAAGAAATTATGGTTCAACATGTGGCATGATAATTATAGACTGGATTAACTATTCTGATCATGGTATATTATTAAGCCCATACTGAAATTCTACAAAGTGCAATAAGAAGTGGTGCAAGCAGTGGCCATAGATTTGTAATGCCCTCTGTAACTGCAAGGCCATGTATATATTTGTAGTTGGTTATCTGCTAAATGAAGAATCTTAAAACATGCAGTAATGCAGCATCTGTGCATAAGGTTAGAATCACGTTAGAAGTTGGAGTAAACACAAGGTTCATCCCAATGCAGCGTCAGACTTCTCTACGCAACACAGAGTGGGAGTCAATGTGTTCTTCCTCTAAGCTCCGCGTGAATTGATCTTACTGCAGCAGGAGCGGCAACTGAGCTTAAAATAACTCTACTTGGACTCATCATTATCAGTCAGATTCTGTTTGTGCAGTGTCACAACAATAAAAACATCCTGTGTTTCCCACGGCAGCTTGATAGGTGACCGATGCAAACCTGTGTGTCTGTAAATTAGTAGTTAAACAGAAGGACAGACATCGGCCAGGAAGGTTATTCGTGGTCTGGGTGTCAGCCAACTTGGCATGTGCTGTCTTGTCACTGACTCATGTCCACCCCATACATACTGTAGGTTGCATAAGCACTGATTTTGTCCTGGGGAAGTAACTCTGAAAGAAGCCTCTGAGCTCCTGAAAGCTTTAATAGGTCTCATGTCTCTCTCATCTCCAGGCCTAATAACAATCAGGACAGGGCCAAGCTGTCCCAAAAATACTTCATCCACACACCAGGGGAACGGCAAAACACTCAATCCTGTAATCCTCCAAATCATCTAAAGACTTCGATAGTCTGCGAATCTACTCATCACGTTTGTTTCTGGCTGTGCCGTGACGATGAGTCAATCTGTTTATAATGACATCTCAAATTAAAATATTCAGTAAATATAATCAGCTGGATACAGACCCTGAAATGACCTGAAATGATGAAAGGAAAGGGAAAGGAAAAGAAATACAAGAACACCAGCAAACAGGTGAGAACTAAACTATTAAGTTCCCTAGTGAAACTCGACATAACCTCAATGCCTGAGGCTGTGCCACTCCTCCTCCTCACACAACAAACTTTATCACTGACATATTAATGGAATGCAGCACAAGGCTTTGAGACATTCTGTCTTACTTAAAGCCTATTTAAATGGAAAACCTGTTTATGGACTTAGTCAGGTATTTAAAACCAGACTAGACTCATTTAAAATCAAAGCCCAGGTCCATGGACCAGTAGTGAAAAGTTCATCCAATAAATACTTGTTATATTAGACTGGGCACCTGAGAAAATATCATGTATCTAAAAGAACATCACATTTCTTTACAGTTGTACCATTTAACAGATCAGTTATTGACTATTAAATTAATCTGCAACTACTTTGATTATCAACTAACTGTACTGAGTGACTTATCCAAATTGGTGCCTTAAGAAAATAATTAGTGGAGTAATCAACAGCAAAAATTACGATGATTTGCGCCCCTAAACTGTTTCTTTGGTGTAGCCAACAGTCCAAAAGCCAAAGATGTTTGACTTATTACAAGACATCTAAGAATCTGTGTTTTGCCTTAGTCAAGCTAAGTCAAGAGCTCTGACTCTGTAGGTAACTGGACATCCTAATGAGACATACCTCAGCATATTTACTTTTACACCAAATCAAGTCATCATACAGTCTGAAAACTGATGGGTTCAAAATTACCCAATCTCAGTAACCTTGTGCAGAGTCAATGTGAACAAAACCAGCCACGAGTTACAATAAACCAGGAGACTGGATTATGGGCTCATTTTTACGCCAAAAAAAAAGGATAAAATAAAAGAATACATGCACATATATCTAACTTTTTCCCCAAACAGAAAAGCAAAAGCTCTCCAAGTTTGCATTAACTCTATGTCCCTTTCTTACAAGTAGCTCACTTATAAAAACTGGTGAGCAGCCTCTCCAGCTGGTATAATAAAACATTTCTACACAGAATAGAATCTTGTTGGCACACACCAACAGACAAAGACCACAACACCAAAATGAAGCTGATGAAGAAGTATCAAGTATTCAAGTTACAACACAGTTGACAGCTACTGGGGTTGGCTCCACAAAGACCTGGCTTCCATAGACTTATATTTGACTTCTCCATATGAATATTAGGTCCATATGTTTTCCCATGCCTTATTCTGGCCTCAACTATACATTTGGATCCTCTGATAAATGATCTGAACGTTCATCTATAAGTTACGCCTAAATTAATCATGTGTAAGGAAAAATCAAACCGTAGCTGCATGGCATTAACAGATATGGAGTAAACTGAAGTATGTTTTTATATTAAGCTGGTGTAAGATCGTGCTTCTATACTGTCCTGCCCAAGCAAAGACAAAAGTTCAGGTCTAAGTCGCAGTCTGCATAAACGTGGCAGGCTGTAAAGATCAACAAGTGTTGATTTCAGAACAGATCTCCAAACCCAATGCACTGGATCATTATTATTAACACAATATTAGGTCAAACGGACCCAACCTAAGACCCAGCAGGCTTGAACCCTGCATTTTTCAGTGTATTCAATGAGACAGTAGCAAACAAGCACCTGCTCTGAACTCTGACCCCTTATTTTTTCTTTTTTTTTTTTAATTTCCCACCTTTACCTAAATGTCCAAACTCATATAATGGGGCAGTTAGCTGCTCCATGACTCATGAGCCTGTGGCTTTTGGCCAGTTTTTTTTTTCATCATACCCTTCTCTGATGTGGCTGTAGTGTTTTATTGCTTTACTCTGGACTGGACCCAGGGTGCTTTGCAGTTTGAATTCATCACATGGCTCTTTGTTTACCGAGGCTAACGGACCTCTAAGTGTCAAACACAACCCCAGCAGCCATAACTGAACACCCCGCATGGATGAACCAATGATACTGGGTGAACCTGTCTGTGAAGCAAATAAAGATTCTGTTGTGATGACAAGCCCTGTCTGTCTGTGAATAATCGATAATATAGCTTTCCCGGTCGCTTGGATTTTCAGCTATGAGATGATCTGTAACAACGGCATCGAGCGTCTGTAAACAAATTCACCACATGGCTGGAAGCAAGCAGCCACAACAATATGGCCTCTTTGTAGAGATGCTCCATTCGTTTGGCCTGCGAGTGATGTGGAGGAGAAATGCTTCATTGTTGGCTGCTCACATCGACAGCAGAGTCGTCACGGTTCTGCTGCGCACTCACTCAAAACCAGACAACTGATCGAGCCAGTCCCAACAACACCTGGCCCGGCCCGCCTCGGCTCGGCTCGTTTACCTGAGCTGTCTTTAAAGTGCAGTTTGACAGTCCCGTCTCTGCCGATCGTCACATCCCCGGGTCCTTCAATCCTCCTCGGTAACTCTGCCGAGGGCTTGGAGCTTTTCCTCCGGTGCTTCTGCGCTAACGTCCTGCAGCACTGGTAACACACGGCCCACGCCTGCTCCTCGTTTATCGGCTGGCTGTACAGAGTCAGGATCTCCTCCAACGACACCTCCTCGGATCCTCCGCCGCCGCCGCAGTCCATATCCACGTCCCCGGCGTTGAATTCAGCGGCAAAATCCCGGAGAATGGTCGGAGAAGTCATCATCCCATCATCAGTCCCCGGTCGCTTAGCCATTGTCACACCATTATATCCACATAAGGTGAATAAAAGCACGAAGGAGATGGTTCAGTTTGTATTAGAGTGCGTCTCTGTTGCGTAGTCCGACGATAACCTCTCGATCAGCTGTTATCTCAGTGTGAACGGACGGGCACCAACGGCTCTGGGAGAAACCGAGAGGACACCAACTGACGACTGTGTGGTCCTAGAACCCGCCGATTCACTGCGCATGCCCAGTACTTCATCAGCGATCACTTGTCAACACTACGACCAGCAAACATTCTGCTTCCAAAACCCCAGTTTCCTTCTTTAACCCATAAAGACCCAGTGTAACTTTTGTGGTACTTCCGAAATGGATTTTTTTTTTCTCTATATAACCTTTCTTATGTGATTTATCACTATTCATTATAATATCTGTAATATCTGTATTATGTGTTTCTTCAATAAAAATCAGGTACTTTCCCATATTTAATTTACTGATCATGTAGATCAGGTGTGTCAAACTCAGATCCTCGAGGGCCGGTCTCCTACATGTTTTAGATGTTTCCCTCTTCCAACACACCTGATTCAAATGATAAGCCTCTCATCCAGCTCTGCTGAAGCCTGATAACCACCGCCAGGTGTGCTGGAAGAGGGAAACATCTAAAACATGCAGGATACCGGCCCTCGACGATCTGAGTTTGACGCCCCTGATGTACAGGGTGTCCCATAAGTCTCCATACATAGCAAAAATAAACGTTTCTTGACATAAACCATTTTTATTTATATAATATGCTCTATATGACTGCCATTTTGTCGGGAACACATTTCAATGCGTGTCCTCCACTGCTGAAGAACTATAAAGAAGAAATATGAAGAAATACATGTTAGAACCATGTATGTATGGAATGTATTATGTCTCCTATGTATGGAGACTTATGGGACACCCTGTAGATGTTCATAAAAGCTCAGATTAAAGTTAATTGACATAATATCAGAAACAGAGAAAAATTAAGAAAAAGTGACTTTTTCAACAAAATTTATCCTTAACTGAATATAAACCAACTGTCTCCATCCACTGTCATTGATTCAACTCCATGGGTTTTATTGGTGAATCAATGTTGTAGAAGATGACGGTGTTTACACGTTCACTACGGAGCCTCTGAACGTACAAATGGGTCATATCTGATGACCATGAAAAGATGACAAACTCTATTTTGCATCAACTATTTACATGGATTGATAGAATTAATGGATCAGAAGTTATTAAACATTTGATACTGATTGATGATTTTGGTTGCCAGTGGTTGTTTGGGTCTTTATGGGTTAAAGTAGACAATATAAAATGAGTTTACGATATAACGCTATATACACTATAAGACAAGATACATTTGTCAGTCCGGACTTTGTCTGTAACAATGATTTCTGTACCAAAGGGCAATCTTACAGCTGATATAGGCCTACTGTTGACACCCATTAGATGCTGTTTCAAAAAACCCTGACTCACAAAGAGTTCAAATAAACTTCTCAATATTAGTTTATGTTTTTTCCAGGAGGCATTTTGATCTTGTGTGTTTCTAAGTGCTCTGGTGGTCTGTTGAATTAAAAGCTGGTGGTGTCTGGTTCAGAGAGATTATAGAGGGCCCCCAACACCTTTTACGGACCAGTGACGAAGGGTCGATTGACGGTGCAGGGAGCTGCCTGATTTAATATTTCTTTCAGAAAAAGAGCTGTTTGTCCTATTGTCAAGTTTGATATCAGTAAGCCATAACACTACTTTCCAAACAGTCAACAATGGGAAACCCTATATGTCCATTTACTGTAACAACTTTCTTTAATGAGGCACTGGTTATGGTTCAGAAGGGGCAAAATGAATTTATTCAGCTCAATACAATGATTAGTTTTCATAGTCAGTTTTTACCAGCAGTACATCACAATTTTAAGTGTCTTAAATACTGTTGAAGTTACTCTTGCGCTTACAGCAGTCCATTGCTTCACTTCATGCTCAGCTTTGTGTTAACATAAGCACCATTTACTGAAATTGTTATATCTGTATTTAATGTATGAATATGTTCAGACAGCCAAAGCCACAGCCCTCCAGGTTGTGCCCCATGGGACCTAACCTCAGAGGAAAAAAGTATTACAATGAATGGCTATAGGGACAAGTTATAATAGTTTGTCCTTTGTCATAACTTGCACATGTGATGTATGTCACTATGAACTATCAGACAGTAAAATACAGAAATAGAAAGACCACACACCCAAAAGCAGGGAAAGCGACATCCACCTAGCTGTCTGTTCAAAGTTCAAAGTTCCTGCAGTTTCAGCATGACCAGGTTGTACTGATTTTCACCCCTTTTAATACATTTTTCACCTTGCTCTCGAAGGTAAAATGTACCAGGGCAGCAGCTGTTTTGGTGTTGGTGATGTGTATGTATGATCAGAGATGAGTCCATCGTGCTATTTCATACAAAACTAGATGTTTCTTTACTATCTTGCCACAAACCACAATTTTATTGGTATGTAAAATGATACTTTAAATTAATGAACATCATATGTGTTAATGGTGTCACAATTCAAATGGGATTTAAAAAATTCTGTCTCTCCATTGACTACTGTTTATATTTTTTCTGCAGTTAGATTGGATGGGACACAGAATAAAATAGAATAGAATAGAATAGAATAGAATAGAATAGAATAGAATAGAATAGAATAGAATAGAATCTTTATTTTGCCAGTAGGGGTTCATACACATAAATATGCACCACACACCGAAGTTTGTCTTCTGCCTTTAACCCATCACTAGGTCATGCATCACACAAACTGCATGCTAGGAGCATGTGGGCTCACTATATCAGGTGCCCGGGGAGCAAATGAGGGGGGGGGGGGGCGGGGGGTTTAAATCCCTTGCTCAAGGACACATCAGCCAACAACTCTCCACCAGCCCAGGGAATTGAACCCTTTGGTCACAAGCCCACTCTTCAGCCCACTCTCCAGCCACCTAGGCCACGGCTGTACCCAGTGGAAGGGATGGGCCTTTGGTTCTGTATGTGGCTCCAAAAAGTTTTGCCAAGCTCTCATTGCTCTCATTGGAGGATTAAAGAATCACTCTGGGTCACAACTTTCAGTGCCCATAGCTGATAAGGATTCTCTTAATTTCCTTGTGCATATGTAACTAGATGATTTTCACTGGGTTGTCAAGTGGAAGCAAGTGAGACACTTTGAAGACTCCAGGATGAATGTAAAGTAGACAATTAACCTGCTTCAACTGCTACAGGTAACAAAATTTTGTGTTGTTAAACCTGTTATACCTCCATTCAGGCTCTTCCATCTCAGTGTTTTACGCATTTTAGTTTAAGAGAGAATGAGGATGGATTCTACTTGGCTATTTGGCCAGATTTATCCATATTAGTGAAAACATCAGATAATGCAGCTAATTTACTGTGGTTATTAAGTACCAATAAACTTCATGACAGAATGTACTGATGGTCTTGTTAGTGCAAGTTCCTACAATAATTACAGCAGAGCTGCCTGTCAGGGACAGAAATAGGTTTTATGCAATGAACACGTGATCTGAATGTCAGACTCAGCAACAGCTAACTATAGTAAAACACAAACAGTACAGAAGACACTGACAGCCCCTGTCAATACCAGTGGCCATAACCGTAGGCGGAAGCTTTTGTCTTAATAGAATCTTAAAGTGTTAATTATATCAAAATTCACTGACATGCAGTTGTCAACATAAGGGGAAATTAACTGTAGAGACCAAAACTGTTTCTGTACCATTATATAAACATGTTCATAGCTGCTGTAAGGTTGGTCATTTTAACACGAGGGTCTACGGCAGGGGTCGGCAACCCTGGTCCTACAGAGCCACTATCCTGCATGTTTTAGATGTTTCCTTCTTCCAACACACCTGATGGTCATTACCGGGCTTCTGCAGAGCGTGATGATAGGCTTATCATTTGAATCAGGTGTGTTGGAAGAGGGATACATCTAAAACATGCAGGATAGTGGCTCTGTAGGACCAGGGTTGCCGACCCCTGGTCTACAGGAATTGAATCCCTCTGGGAGCCAGCCCCCAGTCGACATTCTCTTTACTGCAGGTTTTGGCTCTTAAGCATTTGCTTCACTTTTCAGGGTGCTCCTTGTCCTGTACATATCATGTAGGCTTTACTGAAGCACATGTGGGTGGCTGTTGCATATTGTGTTCTTTCTATATTTACTTATGGTCTTGTTGACAAATCGTAAGTTTCTATCACATGTTGTCTGAACCTCTACTCCTGTCACTGTGTTACACTACATGTGTGAATCAAGCTTTGTAAATAACCCACAAAGCTGTAGCAAATCCACCGGAGCAGCATCACGTGGCAACTACAGAGTTCCATTCTGTAAAACACCTTTTGCTCAGACATCACCCTTTGCCAAAAGAATAAAACTTTGGAACTCAGTGTCTGATCACTTGAATTCTGCCACTTGAACAATGCCATGTTCAAGAGAACCATTAAATCCTGATTTATTCAGAGACAAACCAGTGTTCTTCTAATTTCAATTGCAAAGGTGAAATACCTAACAGAGGTGCATATTTTACTTGATAAGGTTCACACATGCTGTCTATTGTTGGCATATTTATTTGAAATGAATTTATTTATTTTTATCGAGCACATCACTTTGCGTAATATGTAAGTCCATTCTGGCAGGTGATTGAGCTGTTATGCAGACCTGTCAGTCAAATGTCAATCAATGGCAGAAAACAAAGTCTTGCATTTGCCCTGATTAACAGAGGAACATTTTAAGGATAGATGCACTTATTGGAGTGTCCAAATAAAAGCAATGAGTATGTGGAAAAAAATATTGACTTATTTTTGAGGTTATTAGACAAAATCATGCCAAGTCTCAGGGGTCCAGGGGTTTTTGAGTCACCTCTTTCGGCAATCAGCAGTATCATATCTTAAAGATACTTCCATATTGACTTTTTTGGTCCACAATGGATGACACCTACTATAAAATAGAAGATTCTGTAGAAACACACAATGTTGATTCAATAAACAGTGACATCTATATGAACAACTCATTTTAAGATCATGAAAATCCATGGAAAATCCAGAGAAGTGAGTTAATGCAGTACCTGTCTTCTCTGTGTGGTTGAGTACTATAATTACAAAAATTCCCTAAATTCCACCATGAATGATCACTGGATCTTTAATCATCCTTATGTGCATGAGGTAATTGTGGACAAAAAAAAAAAAAAAAAAAAAAAAAAAAAAAAATGAGCAGAGGTTTTTTGTGGATGTGCGGTGATTTTTATGTAACCTTAAAGTGACTAAATGTAGTCATAGTGCAGCAAAATGAACCCTGTAATTGTTTTCCAATTATATCTGATGTTTTATCTGATGTTTTCAATAAATCTCACCGCTGCACTTGTGTACATTTAAGGTTAAGCTCACTGGAACTACTTTATAAACAGCTGATAGTGTAATTTACAGAAATGCATCATATTCTATCAGATCATCATATATTTGTAGCTCAACTGTCCTGTAAGAACCATGTATCTCTAATGGGTTGCCCTTCATGACCTCAGAAAAGAGGTCCTGTTTTCAGCTTTGTGTCAAAGCATGTGCAATGAATACGAGAAGGTTTAAAGAGTTTATTAAGCTTAAGAGAAAGGAGACCTTTCTTCCTATTAAGGAAACACTTCATCCTTCAGTTCACAATACTGAAGCTGAAATTAATCTTTCACAAAGTAATTGTTGACACTAACAAGCCTGAGAGGTTTCCTTATAGACCTCAGATGGGCAAGCACCGCCACCTGGTGGTTTTAAATGAAGTCTTCTGATCATCCTTTTGCTCCTCATCCAACAGTTTGTTTTAGATGATTTTTTTTTTTTATATATATATTTCAGTTTGATTAATACATGCAGATCAGTGTAAGCCACACAAAGGACACATAATTACAATACATTATGGTAGTGTAACATTACAAAACAAAACAGAAAATGTAAGAATTGGAAAACACCAAAATGGCTGAAATTTTAAAAAATAATTTCAAATCAAACACAAGAGCAGTTCATATCAAGATGACGTATAGGCACATGCGGGTTTGTATTTTTTTTTTTCCTTTTTCTAGCAAAAGCTGGAAAAGACAGTCTTCAGGCTTCAAAGCTCCAAATCTCCATTTCTAAACAGCACTTCGGGTTCTTGTGAACGTAAATAATTTACAGCATTTACTCACATTAAAACAGCATCATCACTGGTTCCCACACTATCAGTTTTCATTCACAAAAAAAGGAAATATTTGCACAGGAAAAAAAATGGAGCAAATCTGTTTAGGAAGGCCTCACACAGCAAACGTTAGATGTGCAGATTGTGATTATCATGTGCATATGAAATGCTCTCTCAAAAAACTGCTGTTTTCTTTGAACTGGTTTTACACAGTGACACATTCTCTGACCACCAGAAGCATGAGTATAAGCATGGTGGAGAGTGTGACCACGCTCTGCTTCACACATGCATTTGCAATGGCACGACAAAGATGCAGCATCCCAAGATCTTTGGATGGAGACATACGCAGGTGCTTACGTTGTATTACCACTGAGACAGGCAGCCAAGATCTTACAGTCATTAGCAAACATCATCCACACTTTTCTGCCAACTGCCATCCCGTCGTGTGGTGAACCGCTCATAGTTTCTTTGGCTATTTTCATCTCCAAAGAGCCTGGCCTTTTCTTCATCTTTCGTCACACACGTTTCCAGGTTCAGAGTCTCCGCTGCCAGTGATTCCAACAGGCTGCCCATCTTTAGATGAAGCGGCGACCTCCTTTGATGCCCTCCTTTTGGAGTCACGAGTGGTCTGCTGTGAACACATGTTAAAGATGTTGAATGTCATGTCATTTAAATGTCATCAAGTGGACAAAGATGGCCACCTGAGACCTGAAGCATTTCCCAGAAAGTGGACAAATAAATAAATAAAACCTCAACATTGTACAGCCGCCACTGACAATGTTATTTCTTAGGTAAGAGAATTAGATTTTCACGTTTCTTAAATTGAATTTTGTAAAGGACAAAAACATCTATAACTTAATCATGAAAAACGGATCCCACTACTGAATCCAAAGCAGAGGTTAAATGATTTTTAAAGCCTTGTATAACAATAGTTTGGATTAATTGGCAAATATCAACGCTAAAAAAATTTGACAGTGGGTCTAGACGATCTCATGATCAATCTTTTTGTCATGATCATGATTGTCATGGTGAAGAAATGTCCTTCTTATGTCCCTTCAAACACTGCGGGACAGGTGACTAAATCTCTAATTTTATGTCACCTAAATTATTGTGCATCTGTATGGTCCTCTGCATCTAAAGGTCAACTGAAGAAATTGCAAATAGCTTACAACAGAGCTGCCAGGTTAGTCTTACATTGTCCTGTAAGAAAAAGCACAGTTAGTACGCACCGGCGTCAACTCTCATGGTTAACTGTAGAGAATAGGCTTGTGTTCAGCACAGTTAAATTTTTCAGTAACACTATCTTTTCTACTCAACCTGTTTTCCTTTACAAACAAATTGTCAGATGCAGTCAAGTTCACTCTCATTTTACTAGGTCAGCTGATTATGACTAGATTAGGTTGTCACATCCAAAATCAAATCCTTTAAAGAGAACAGTTATTTATTGTGCCATCAATCACTGGAATATTTGCCCCTGAACATATGTAAATTAAATGGTAAATCATCTTTCTAGTATCACCTGAGAAGGGACTACTTAAATTTCTGAGCAAGTACTGTATGGAGGGGAGTGTATGTTATTTTTTTTTGATGGATGCAACTCATGAATGTAAAAACTAATGTTGTATTTTACTGATTATGTTTTATGTTTTTAATAATGTTTATAATGGTTATTGCTTTTAGATCTGCATTGTTAATAATGTGAATTGTGATTGTCATGTATATCATGTATTGTTATGTTCTGTGTTTTGTATTGTCCTTCTGTGTGGACCCCAGGAAGGTTAGTATGTCACCTTGGTGGCAGCTAATGGGGATCCTTTTAAACATTAAACATCCTTTTAAACATTAAACATCTACTTTTCAGAGGAATTGTATAGATTATATCATTAAACAAATAAATAACAAAACTTCCCTACTCAGCTGACAACAATATGGTATTTCACAGAGTATTGCACTAACCTCTGGCCTTGTAGCATTAATGTTGCTAAGCTAGTGACATTATTTCAGCAGTACTTTTGCTGAAGTGTTTGAGGTACATTCAAGTCCTTTATTTTTCAGAGTTTGTGAAATGTTTCGTTTTGATGCTGC
Source organism: Sphaeramia orbicularis (assembly GCF_902148855.1). Taxonomy (NCBI): domain Eukaryota; kingdom Metazoa; phylum Chordata; class Actinopteri; order Kurtiformes; family Apogonidae; genus Sphaeramia; species Sphaeramia orbicularis. Next base: position 8,789,987 of record NC_043967.1, on the reverse strand, counting down.
TGAAGAAATGACTGACAAAATGCCGACTTCAGAAAGTGAAACAAGACACATGCACGTGTTATAAATATATGAAATCAACACCTATGTCTGCACAAACCTCTGTTCATTCTTTTGTGCAATTATTAATCAAAATATTACATTTGGAGGAAAAGTTTTTGTTTAATACATAATAATTCATACATAAACATTCATGATTCAAGTGGTCAACATGTGTCTTAAGGGCGCAGCAGCATGGCTAAAAAGATACATACATTCATTTATGTCACTTTTTATTCATTAATCTGAAACCACAAAATAGTAGTTCACTGTCATATATGGCAAAGAAAAGAGGTACATCATACTATTTTCCAGTTATTCAAATTAAGGCTTAATTCATCTGTTTAACCTTAGTCTTCTCCTCCTAAAAACAATGAAAAATGCCTCCATTGCAAAATCAGTATTTCCTCTAAGGGCCTGAACTGAAACTCAAAATGTAGCCTGTTTGTTTCTTGGAGTGAATGTGTTTCTGTGTTTCCTACCTAATAGTGGTGCTTTTATTTAAAATTATTTTTAATTTGTTACAAATATAGCACACTAACACCATTGAAACTTACACTTTTTATACAATTTTAGGAAGGAAACTGTTTTAGAACCATGATTTTTTTAGTTCAGGTTTGGAAAAACTGATTCAATTAAAATATATGCAGATAAACTGATCATTTTACATATGTGGGTAAATGTGTGCGTATGTTGGCTATTGATCCATATTTAGTTTAAACTGTCTGCTTCTACTATAACCTCACACAGAACACAAAACAGATTAATATTACCCGTAAGAACTGTGCATATTTGCTGTCCAGCTCTTATCTGTAAACAGTGTGTTTGCTTTTCCATGTTCAGCCATATGTCTGTTTGTATTTTGTCATAAATCTGTTCTCTGCTGTTTTTATTAATGCAGAGCTACTGATAATGTGAAGCAAATAGATTATGTGTTCTGGTGAAAATAATAAAAGCTGAAAAGGATTTTGCAGGGAACAAGGGAGGAGGGTAATTGTCACCACAGTCATATCCTGTACATACAATATGCAAATTGTTTAAATACAATCAGAATGAAACTGACAAAACACACCTTCCTTCTGCACCTCTCTCCTCTCACTCCCAAGAAGAAGACTAAATATAAAGATGGATGAACCACTGAGGAACAATGAAGTTTCTACATCAACTCACAGAATCTAAATAGCGACTGATAGCAGCTGTCAATCACATATTCAACCCCACCTACTTAACTGAAAACGCCTATGAACGGCCAAAATCTTGCATCAACAGGTAGATTTTTCTACAGCACGAAAGAGTTCAGAGAATCAGACTTTGTTTGACCCTCAAATTAATATCTGTAATGCCATGTTTTGCAACACTTTACCTAGTAATATTGAAAAATCTGATATTACAGAAACAAGTCACACATGCTATGTCGTAGACCAGGGTCAGTGCTCCAACAGAGCCTCTGTTCCACAGTTACAGCCCTCTGAAGATGACTGAGTGTAATATCTTTAACAAGTCTTGTATAATGTATAAAGTATATGAACTCAATGGTAGAGTGTGTGGATCTGTCCCAGTTAACTTTAACTTTCCTTCATACACACACACAGGACTAGAAAAAAGCATCTTGTGAAAGGGGGTAAACCATGAATTCATATGTATAAGATTCATAGCCCACATAGCGGACTTTAGGTATGGAATGAGACTGATAAATTAATACAAATTTTTACCATCTGTGTCTATTTTAATAAAGGACTTTAGGCAACCAGTTATTGTTCAAATATGTTCAATTTTAGATACCCAAAGGAGGTCCTTTTTTTTTTTTTTTCTTGAAATCTATTTTAAATGTCAAGTTACTTCTACTTACTGTTATTTGTGTGATACATTCTGCAATTTAGCAGAGGAACAAAAAGATTTTCAAAAAAACCTTTCACTAATAACTTCTTTTTTTTTTTTTTTTTTTACTTTAAGCCATTTCACCTCCCCATTCAACTTTAATTTTTCATTTTAACAAGATTTCTGCTTTAAGCCTCTTCACCAGTGGTTCAGCTGTGTTCCAGCAAAACTTAAGCCATTAGCAATCACACACAATCTCTTCAAAGATTGCAGTTAATCCAGTTTCACTTGTTATATGTTTCTGTCATATCTTATTTACTTATGTAGTGGTTTAACTGATGAATTAAAATGTCTCTAGATTATTTAGTCATTTGAGTGTTTAGTTCAGGTTCAAGAGTAGGTTTTGTATTTAGTTTAAGAAAATCCTTTTACTTACTTAAAGGATTTCAGCTGGCCCAAGTTGCCTATTACTACTTTTTGAACTTAGCTGTGTAACCTCATATTTCACTTTGGACAACTTTCAAGCTCTATATAGCTTCTCATGATATCCCATTTCACAAATCTCCTTTAAAAATTTTTTAATCATTGACTTTGAAACTTACAAAATGCTGAAAGCCATAAACGATCATGTGCTGCAGCTTGGAAGGTTTGAATCAACCTAATATTTGTTAGAACCACCATGAGTCTGAATAATTTGGCAGATTTTGTCTTTAGTTTCTGACTCAGCAGAGTCTCGGCCTATATGGTCAATGTTTCTAAGAACAGAAGGTGTTCTTCCAGCTGTCAGCCAGACCTGCAGATGTTACCTTCAGTGACACCCACCTCACTGAAGGAGCGTCTGGGTCTCCTCTGGTGGTTGGAGCCGGTGCTGCCGAGGGCCTGCTTCCCACACTGGGTGCCCGTGTTCACCATCCTCTTCTCCTTCAGGCTGGCATCGAGAGGTTTACCTGAACAAAGACAGGACAGCTGTTACAAGGTTTTATTATCACTTGACACACACAGATCCTGTCTCACTTTAAGGTAATGACACAAGCCACTGTGTAAGACAGTTGACAGCAGTTGTGTGTCTGCTTTTTTCATTTAATCTTCAATGTGAAACCAGATTTCACCATTTACCAAAAGAGACAAGGAATGTGGATGCCCCCTCATTTCCCCATTTGGACGCACAGGTGATACCATCCACACAGGAGGCTCTTACTGTTAGGTACTGTCAGTGGGGTGTCCACGTCGGTGTTGGTCAGCCACGTCGATTCCGTTTCCCTGGTCCAGCTTTCATGGTACCTTGGCTCGATGATGGCGTCCGCCCGACTCCCCCCACAACCCATCGGGAAAAGCATCCACGACGGCAGGTGTTAGGCCAGCGGCAGCGGCGTGGGGCTGACACGGGACGGAAACAGCACGGTTGGTGTGGCGTCAGATCGGCCGCAGCATCCTATCAGTCACTGCATCACCTGCAGCCGTGTTTCCCATCCCATCGTCCGTCGGAGCGGCTGCTGCTGTGAGCTGCTCCACAGACAGCAGGAACCCACGGAGAGGTCTGCGTCATCACGAGGGAGGAGGCAGTTAAAGCTGCATCCACAGCCACTGCCATCATCACTATCATCATCGTCGTCACCATCATCATCATCATCATCATCATCATCATCATCATGAGCAGCGCAATGGCAGTACTGGGCAATATGATAAAAATGTTCACATCAGTCCAACACCCGGTAAGGTAATAATTATCAGAAGTAGTGGAAAACTTCTGTTTCTATTTTCCATCTATTTTCCTGATGTAATATTTTTTTCATGGGGGAATATTTTGGTCTCTTCATTAGTCCTACCTGTTGAACTATAAGATATGTTTTTACACTCAGCTGATCACTCAGGTTGGTTAGGTGCTGTGGGCCCTTTCAAGGTTTAGATCTTTAGATGTAAACACGTAGGAGACAAGAGTATGATCTCTTTGAATGGAGCCTGTGGTGGGACTGCAACTCAGTTCCTTGAATAAAGAACTCTTTCCTGGGTTCATAATGATCAGACAACCCGACAGCTTCATCTGCTGGTGGGACACACATATTACATGCAAATGTCATCAATGCAACTGTCACTGAAGAGTAGATATTGACTCTTAACACAGTTGTTTACTGTACAGATTCACTGACCACATGGCCTTTTTCCACTGAAACACAGTCCGATGCTCTCTATCAAACTGATGGTTGTTTCAGAGATGGGAAGTACTTACTGCATCAGTTAGGGTTAAAGAACTTGTTGCATTTGAAACATATTAATCACTACAGTAAATATCCTGAGGAAGGATTTTATGTTTGTTAAAGAGATCCTCTTTTTTGTCCGAGCTACTGGTGTGTATACACCAGTAAGATTAGAAAAATATCTATAGCTACATTGATATTACACATGCATTGTACATGCACATTTGCAAGCAAATGTGGTAATTTTTGTCTGGAAAATGCAGCAATGCACAGGTACAGTTACCCGCACATTTTAGTTTAGAACTGAAAGACTGCTTGGAATGAAGTATGCAAATGTCTGCAAAATTTACAGTCCACTAGTGAACTTTTACAGTGGGGCTTTTATGAATTTTAGAGGAAGTACTTGTTGAATCCATTTTGTATGAAAGTAATCAATTCATTTCACTGACAACTGATATGTGTGTTTTCAAAGAGCTCATATACAATATAATCTACAAACAAGGAAAAGGGGAGTCAGACAAGTATTACACATACAGTATTTATTTTCACATTTATTTTAAATACACGGTTCAATTTTCAGTCACTGAAGGTATAATATTTGCACAGAAACATAGAATTTCTCAAACTGCTTAATATACAGAAATCATCAGCGCATACAATCAGCAAACATATTGCTTCTTTATATTGTAAAATGACTTGTTTTCAGCATTTCACAGAATTAATAGAGTATCTCATGGAGAAACAATGGTCAGTATCTACTTGTAAACAGACATTCCTTTACATGGAACTAAAACCACTTTAAAAAACTGAACAAACAAAGAACACACTCACTGATTTTAAAGCTTCAAATAAATACTATATATTTAACATAGACTCATTTCTTTCCCTGTTTTCCCAACTATGTACTGTTTTTGTTACCTTGAATTAAGTACCACTATAACAATGCATGTTTGTACATGTCCTCTGGTGCTTTAAGGAATGTCACCTGGTGTAAACGATGTAAAGAGGAAGTGACCACAAAGGAAGGACCGATATTCATCAAGTAGTATTAGTTTTCAGTAAGTACTTAATTCAATGTGGACCCAGGAATGTACTGAGAACATAAGTGCGAAAAAGAAAGAGAGAACACAAAGGTGAAAAGAGGAAAAAATAGGGAATGAATGTGGAATAAATTAAAGCTCGGAAATGTGAACATTTCACATCATCAAAACACAATGGACAAAGAGAAAGAGGATGATGGCAATGTATCTAGACTTTGAATTCCAGCAGGTTACAGTCAATCTTGTAGGAAACGTAGGGGTAGTACTCCTGCTGACTCAAATTCAGCCCTGGGATGTCCATGGAGGCCTGCAGACACATGGAAGTTACATGAAGACACAAGATTACATACATAATCAGAGAGCACAGGGCACCTGCTAGAATACTGTCCCAAGTACAATGCCCTAAGGCAAAAACTGTGGATGGAGGAGACCACTCTAAAACAGAAACTCTACACTGTCTTGGAGGACCTTCGCTGTACGGCAGCTTTCATCACAGAGACAGGGGTGTCCATTTAGAGCAATCGAGAAGAAGATACATAATCACATAATTTTGGCATAAATTCTTAATGTAGATGTTACTGACTGCATATTTGCCTCACACCTCACCCTTTATTGTTATTATTATATGCACAGACCATGAACTATTCATTAAAATTCCTAAAAGAGCTGCACAGTTCTTGTCTGAACGCTGGTCTTGTTCCTCTTGTACATTAGGAACACAGAGGTAGCATGCCACTCAAGAGTGAATATGAAAAATCTAATATCATAAAATACATTTTTACCATTTGTTATAGATAAATAATCCTCTCCAAGTCTGACAGCAGGTGCAGCTCTATAAACCTACTTACAGCACATATGTTGTTTATGGAAAATGAAAAAAGCTTCTGATATTTTTGTGTACATTTAAGGTGGTCTATAACCTTACTGAAAAAGGGAAAATGCACTAAAAGGGAAAAGAAAACACTGTTTTTTAAAACAAATTATTCTAATAAAAACATGTAATGTGGACTGGGGACTTTGAAGACAACATAGCTGCAGCCTTTTCAGAAGTAATGAATACTGAAGTACTTTTACTCTGTTTATTAGAACCATGTAGCCCATCATGTGACAATACCACACTGCCTTGTTTATTCACTACACACCAGTTTATGGATTCACTTTAATTTACTTTTCTTTTCAGAAGTTTGCTTCAAATTCACTTGACATTTTATGGAAATATGGCTAGTGACTAAAATTTGGCTCAGGGCAACCCTTTCCAGAAGGAACAAGACACATCTGAATATGATATCAATTTTATGCAGGTTTAGTTCAAAGCATGTGAAAAATAGTGATGTAAAAATTAAGTGACTTTTTCTGGACTTAAAGACAAATATCCATGTCACTGTGTTTTGATTTATTAATGGGTTTAATGGGGCAGCTGGAGGGAGATCATGTCACTTAGAGGCTTGTGGCTCTAATTCTATACATGCCTGGGATTTGGGAGTAACACCATATAAACAAAGACAAATGTACTGTATCTATATTTGTACTGAATACAGTGTACTGGATGTAAACAGTCTAAGTGATGTTTCTCTCCCTTCACTCCATGAATTTTCCCATGTTTTGATTTGTTCGTGTTCCTAATTCATTCAGAGGATAAAGAATAAAGAATCATATTATTAAATGAACTGAATGATAACATGCATATGCTTATGCTTATCTAGACTAGGTACCACAATTACTGTATTGTATATTTGTATTTGTAAACCATATAGGAAGTTGCAGCTGCTGCATTGGATCTTTAATCTTGAACATTTAAAATAGCTGCAATAAATTCATCTGGTAACTTGCCAGATCCTACCTGTTTCTTCACCTGTAAATTCTCTCAGAAAATAAAACATTCACTTTGAATGATGTTGATTTACAAAATGCCTGTTGCATCAGTGGTGGGCTGTCAGGGCCATGGAACAGTTCCATGGCTGACCCCTGGAGGTAAAATACACACCTGACCAAAATCTTTAAGACCAGTTGAAAAATTGTATGAATTTATATTTTGCTCGGTTGCATCTTAAGAAGGTTCTAAGTAGAGTTTCAAAATGCAAAAAGAAGAAATGGGAGTGAGTGACCAAAAAAATCGAGTAAGCAATTTATTGAAAACAACAATTAAACTGAAATAGGCTGTTCAACAGCCGATTAAAAGTTTAAGACCACAGCCTTTCAAAGCCAAAATCAGCTGTTCTTGTAGAGAAACAGGAAGTAAATGGACTCACATCGATGATGGCAGCGCTGCTATCCAGGTGTTTGTACAGGTCGTACAGCACCTCTCTCAGCTTCTTCATATTCTTCTTGTTAGGCTGCAGCAGCATGGCCTGGAAGTTGACCGGCAGCCCATATCTACCCAGTCAGGAAAAGAAGACATCTTTCATCAGGAGAAACGGAAGATAATACATGTAGCATGCTCATTAACTTTTCAAAGCTGAATTTTCCCTCACCTTAACACTGACTCCACAAATACACGAAGAGCTTTTATGTGAATCCAAGCAATGAAAGCCTCACTGAAATTCACCTTCAACCATCGAACCAAAGGCCCCTAAATGAACAGCAAGAAGACGAAGTTAAACATACACTTTTTACTAATGTCAAACTGCTCTTATATTTCATTCTAATTCATCCCAATTTTTTTGTTTTGATTAAAAAAAACTACCTTCATTTCATTACCAACAGCATTTAGTGAAATTATAACAGTTTTTTTCTATACAGCATTTTGCAAACATCTGCATCCACATTAAGCTTTGTTGCTTTTGCAGGGTTGTAGAGAGCATACATTTATATTTAGTTATTTATACAATTAGTTCTCTGTCTTTGTTAATTTACAAGATTTTCTCAAGACATTGGATTACAAGTCAATCTGTGGGAAAATCCCTGGCACCTGACATGGCAACCCACTGCTCCTAGTCTGCAGTGTGTGATGTGTTCCTGCATGTTCAGCTAGCGATGGGTTAAATGCAGTTTAAATTTACCAGCAGCCATACTGTATGACATGGATCTAGCAAATCTTGGGACCACATGCATGCAGACCATGAAATAAGAACACCACGTGTCATCTAGCAGTGCTGCTAAAGTTGTAAATAATGATTCTAAGTTAATGATGGTGTTGTTATAAAAGCGGTATTTATAAGTCCAAGCAATACCTCCAGTCAGGATGAGGAAAAGAATGAGCAGCGGGCTGTGACTCAGGAAAACAGACCAAATTGAGATGACAATTTTGGAAAGACTGTTGAAATTAGTATTTAGCAACATAAACTTAAGTGCTGCATTGATCAGCGTGTGTCATTTTCCTGCAAAATTTGTGTTGGTTGTTAAGTAGAAGATGGTCACAGCAGCTTCACACTGTGACATGGTCAAACTACATGTTTGACATAGTCAGAATTTTGTCCCAGACTGTTTTTAGTCACAAGTAAAAGCCATCTGTAAACCTTTCTCACTGTGCAATGCAGAACTACCTTTTTCCTGCACAACCTAAATTTGCCACATTTTGTTATCTTTGGTCTGGATAGCCCACAAGTAAAAATGTTTGGTCAGGGCTGTAGTCATCAAAATAAATCCAGCACACTTTGCACAGAGTGCTTCTTAGTCATACTAAAATGTTAGCAATAGGTTTGTGGTGCTGCTTGAGCAGAAAAAAAGCATTCGTACAAACTGTTTTTTCTTGTCAGTGGACAAACGTGTCATCTCCTCTTTGTCTGCCTTCATCTCCTCTTCGTTGTACTGGAAATCACGCACTGTAAACCTGGGTCAGGACACACAACAGTGGCCTGTTGATCAGCTGTTTGTGAATACACACACATAAACTCAAGAGCACCCCTGAAAATACACTGCAGGCACAGACATAAATATAAATGCACACAAGACCCTGTGCTGTGCTAATTGGAGAGACTGTTGAGTGCCAACCAAATTATGCTTATTATAGAAAGGCTGCAACAAGCCTACGCTTGCTTTTACAAATAGGTACTCTCTGTGAGTTGTCATTACTACTCTTTGCCGGGTGGTGATGATTCATTTCCCAAGAGATATATAATTTTTTATAAAATAATTAATGTTAAAGAAACATAACAAAGACCTGTGGAAAAATAAAACATGAACTCAGTGGTCCTCATTTATAAAACAACTGGATGGAAATAAAAACTGAGTGTACAGTCATTCCCATGCGAATTTCAACATTTGTCAGCATGATCGTGAGCAGGGGGTGTGAGCAAATCATGACAGATCTCAGTTTGAGGATAGGCAGTAGAGTAAATCTGGCTGATATACAGTACAACTGCAAGACAGATAAAGTGAACCCTTTCTAGTTTTCTGCATGAAATGGCAATAAAATATAATCTCATCTGCATCTAAGTCACAAGTACAGGCAAAAAATGTTCTTAACCTACTACCAACAATGATAATATTTCATGTCTTTATTGAACATACTTATTAAACACTCACAGTGCTAATGGAAAACATAAGTGAACCCCCTCCACTTCTGCAGTGTTGAGGCGCTCACTGAAAAGCTTCATGTATTCAGTGGTGGGTTATTGGAAAGCTGCAACTTCCTCTAAACTTGTATAATCTTTTACATATTGTAGACTCATGAACAGAGATGTTAATCTGTTCCAACGAGTCCTTCAAGCCTTTAGGTGTTACTCTAGGGTTCTTTTTTATTTTTTTTTATTTTTTTTATCTCACTGAGCATTCTGCATGATGCCATCAGAGTCAGCTTGGCTGAATGTTCACTTCTAGGGAAAGTAGTCATAGTATTAAATCATCTCCATTTGTAGACAGTTTGTCTAACTGTGGACTGGTGAACCCCTAAAGTCTGTAAGATTACTTTGTGACTCCTACCAGTTTTAAACAAATCAAAAATTCTCGATTGAAGGCTCTCTGAGAGGCATGGCTCACATCAGCAGTGAACAGCAAACACAAAACATTCAAGTGATTTTTAAAAGGTGAAAGGAGCTCCACACCCCAACTCAGATCTCAATTCACTGACTGGACTTCAGGTTTGCAAGTTCCTGACTCCAATTAACCCTTTTTGGAATTATTAGCCTAAGGTCTCATTTATTATTTTGAGCAGCACTCTGAGTGTTTAATACCTGTGTTCAATAGAAGATATGAAACATGATAACTGCATATGTGTGGTATAAAAACATTGTGCTTGCTTGTACTTGTGACATATTTTATGACCAATTCATGCAAAAAGGTATGAATTTTTAAATAGGTTCACATAGTTTTTCTTGCCACTCTACTTTTAAATTACATCTGAGCGGTATGTTTAATATGTGTTTGTGTTTTTTTCTTTGTGTCTTGTATGACTATTGAAAAAAAAAAAAAAATCAATAAAGAAATGTATAAAAAAAAAAAAGAAAGAGAGAGAAAGAAATTAAATATTCAAATCTAAGCCACAGTTTGCTTCGTTGACAGCACCTGAAGTTGTGCACTGCTGCCCTTACAAATGGAATAAAATGTTTTTACCTCTTCTCATGCAATGATTGTACCAATGTGATTTATTCTTGGTAGATAAAGTGTAACTGGGATTCAGTATGTAATCATTGTACCTGGTCAAAGATGATTATTGATGTGTATAAGTAGGAAAAAAGAGGAATGTGTCAGAAAAAGTTATTCCAACTTTATTGGCAACAGTGCATTTTCTGTTCAGATGTTGGAGAAGTTTCTTTTCTTTGTTGTAATCTGTATCTATATGTCATAACCTCCAGATGCAGAGGCAGAATAAATAGGGATGTGTGTTAAAGGACCATTGTTTTCAACTGCCTCATTTATCAGTGCTGGCTGATTTGTACAGCAGAATTAGGAAAGTATGACTGTCCACCCCAAATACTGACCTACATTTACACATTACATTTTTATATTTGTTCCATAAAGATGTATTACATTATTACCAATAGTCTATTCTCTGTATTTTTTTGCTTTTCTTTTGGTTGTGCTGCTTCCAGTGGTGTATGAAATGTGTATGTGTTGATGATGTGGCTGTAGTGAAAGTAGACCTGCTGAGTTGTGTTCATTGGATTTCTTGCTTTGGTAATAGCTTTCATTCTCACTACAACAGATACCGGTCTGTGATCTAACACCCTGTTATATTGTGTTTTTTGTGTTGTAGTGGTAGTATAGTAATTTATTTTAAAAGGTGGATTGAGTCAAGTGGAGTAGTAGGAAATTTCAGTGCAGAAATTATCATCTGACTCAGATGTTATAAGACAGTGAAACCATACTTGTTTTCCCTGGCTTTGTGTTTGAAGTCATCCACTGCCTTCCTGAAGAGAGTGACACTGAACAGGCCGCTGTCATTGTCTTCAAACAGGAGCCTTGAGGACACAATGGACAACAGAGCCTGCATTAGGACTGAAGTGTCTCATATCCTCCTTAGACCCAGCAATGCATTTTTGTCCTCTGCAGGGGATAAAAGTTTCAGTTTTACTTAAAAAATGCTGTCCATTGCAAAGGACATTCCATTAAATAACAAATAAATAAAAAATATTTTTAAATTTTATATGAAAAAAACTGTTGCAATACGCAGTTTCCAATCAAGACAACTGTTTAATGTAAAAAAGCTAAAACTTTCATTTTCCTAGGTCTCAGGAGGATAAAGGAGTGGTGTGTTTGCAGTCACATTTCAGTAGGTTTTCATAATACACCAAGAACATTCCTAGAGACAAAAACCCACTCTCTCCTATTACTTTCAGTAGTCAAGTAAGTTTTATCTAAATAGGCCAGTGTTTCCCAAACTTAGGGTTGGGATCCAAAACAGGCTACAAATTTGTTTTCATTGGGCTGTCAACTGTTTAAATGTGAAATATAACAATATTGGAAAGAAAATAAGGTGCAGCAATGTAGGTGAAAACACCAACAAGTTTAGCTATTGATCCTAAGCTGAACTGTAACAATGCAATGATTAGAGAAACAAGAAACATCCATTTGACTTGTACAACTGGACCCTGATGAAGATTACTGTTCATATTTTTTATACTTCCTACAGCCGGTCATTGACAAAAGTAGATGTACGTCTTGTTATCCTTACTTAGTGGAACGTGGTACAACCATTTCTGCCAGGGTTTCATATGTCTTTTGCCAGTCAGCATAGCCTGTCCTGTAGAGAAAAGACAAGAGTGATTTACTTCACGTTAGAACAAGAATTTTTACCTCCGCCAAGGAGGTTATGTTTTTGCCAGGGTTTGTTTGTCTGTCTGTTTGTCTGTCCGTTAGTGTGCAACATAACTCAAAAAGTGATGGACAGATTTTGATGAAATTTTCAGGGTTTGTTGGAAATGGGATAAGGAAGAAATGATTAACTTTTGGGGGTGATCCAGAAGAAATCCTGGATTTTGGATCACTTTGAAATTTTCGTTAACATTGTGGTAAATGGGGCCAAAATTTTCATTTCCCAATATCTCACTTAATTATTGACCAAAACTCATGAAATTTAACTCAGGAATTGACAATGGGGTCCTCTATCACATTTCAAAGGCTGATCCGGATCTGATCCAGAAGGCGGATTTTATTTTTAAAAATAAATGTAGGATTTGTATCACCGATTATGTGGGGAATTTTTGCGCTTGGCGGAGGTCTGCGCTCCGAGTGCTTTTCTAGTTCAATCTGGTACCAAGCTTAGATGTTCTCAGGTGAAACCGATGAGACTATTGAGGACTTGCAGCTGACGTCGCTGGTCATGTGATTGTTGTTTACACCACCATATTGGTAGGCACGCTATCTGGATCCACAAAGTCAGAACTGTTGCTTTATATTGTGTTTTTCTTTGGACTCGCGTTTGCGTGTTTTGTTATTTGCGGATATGTCTGCATGTGATAAAGGCACCATATGCCACTACCTGGTACCGGCTCGGTTCAACTCGACTCGACCTTTTTACGTTTCCACTACGAAAAAGGACCTGGAATCTGGTACCCAGTACTACTCTTTTGGTATCACCTCCGCCAAGGTTCCAAGAATGGGGAACAGATACTAAAACGCGACGTGTAAACACTGCAGACCACTGATTGGTCAGAGTTGTCTCTGTGACCCGCCGTTTTACAAAAAACAGATGCGGAAGTTTACAGTAAATGTAGCGGTAGGTTAATCTACATGATGACAGCCTGCAAAACTACACCATTCAGTCAGGAGATTCAGTCTTTGATGGTCGACGTAAAAATTCAGCATGAGCTTGACGAGACAACACGCAACGAGTGTTCAGCAGCTCTGAGCAGATGACACAGAAGTAACTCGCCGCATCACTATGACATCCTGGTACTGTAAAGTCTGTAGTATCTGTAATGGAAACGGTCTCCAAGAACAATATCTGGTACCCGAGTCAAGTCGAGCCGGTTCCACGTAGTGGAGACGCGGCAATAGATGAGTTTCAATGTTTACTAACGGTGATGCGCAGGCAACTTGGAGGCAAAAACACGAGTACCAGCTCCAGCCGGCTCACATCAGCCGTACACCCCCAGGCTCTGCCCTGGAACTCATGAACGAGCCGATATGTTAGCTCTAAAACGGTCCATTAACTGTCTCTGTTCAAAAACCGAGCTCATCTTCTCTTTCACGGCCACATAATTTGAACTGACGGCATGGGGAAGGCTGTCCCATAGTAGAAAAGCAGACTTGCACAGATGGGTGGCAGTATTGTCACCAGCTCCAGCTGAACTCACCGGTGTCACCTGCACAGCTCCGACTGCCATTTCCAGCTGAGGAAACTCTGGCTGCCAAGGGAGCAGGTAGATCCACAATCACTCTGTTTTTATAGGGTGATAGGTCAGGGGAAGCCCTCCTGGTAGGTTTAAAGGGGTCTGCATCACCGTACCACATGATGACAATTTTTTTTCCCATGCCGCTAAGCCCAACAGATACACAGGCTAACTATACTGAGAAGCTACACTAACCGCGGTAATAACTATAAACAGCGGTTGGCAGAACAGAACCACCACTGCCACCGATGGAACCGAGCGGTTTTTCTGCCTAACTTATAGTTGGTGAAAGCTAAGTAACAAATGGCACACAGGAGTTTAGCAGGTCCATCGTTTAACACGTTGTACAATCCAAGGAAAGCTTGCCTACCAATATGGCGTCGTAAACAGAAAACCACTTGATCTTGTGACGTATGTGCAGAACCTCAATTTTCTGTCAATATGGGAAAGCATCCAAACTGGAGTACAACTATTTGAAAACATTTTGGGTGTTGGGCATTTTTTTAAAACAGATGCAGTAAATAAACCTGACTTAATATTGCTTTTTAAGACTGTAAAACAAAATTGTGATAAATTATTTCACGAGTAGAATTCACCAAATGGAACATTTTTCTGTCAGTGTGTAGATTTTCTTTCTTGTTGGCTTTTTTGACAGGCATTGCTTGGTTGTCGTATTTTTTTTAAACAGATCTTAAGTTGGAGTTGGATGAAGTTAGATGTATTTTATCAGTAAAGCTGGGTACATAATCCAAACATAAATCAGTATTACACAGGTGGTAGCAGGTCTGTGGACTGTTTTCTAGCAGAATTAACAAATCTTCATATGGCTTTTTCGCTCTTCATTGTGGTTGCTGCTGCTAAAGCTATCAATTTATTGGTGGAATTAAACACAAGATTGTTTTTGAAACACAACTTTTCAAGTTACATGTGTTGACAACCACCATTGGCTGCAGCAATACAGGAAATTTGCTCCAACAGTTGTGCTGTGGGTGAACTGATGTGCATCTTCTATCAGGTCTGAATCCCATGTTACTGCATACAAATGAAGTAGTACCCGCATATCAGTACACCAGAATAACAGCAGAGTAACATCAGTGGCAGAGATAATGAACACAGCAATTTGTGTATACAGCCACATTTCTAAGCCACATTTCAGGTCTGACAAATAAATGAATACACATTTGCACTCTTCTGCTGTTTATATTTTCTTTAATGCTGGCGAATGTCATTTTATTTGACTTCATTAATGCCAACTCCCATCACCGCGTCGTGTCCTGTCAGGAAGCCAGGCTACAGGCTCCGAGCGCTGGCTCCTGTCCGGCTTGCACACCGGTGCGCTCGGAGGGCTTGATACGTGCGCGAAGCGGGGCTTGGAAGTCGGAGCACAGCTTGGTTCTGAGTTCTGTAAACGAAACTAGTTCCATGATCTATAAACGGAACCGGTTACAAGAACGGAAAAAACTTCATGCACCCCGAAGGCTTTTCAGCAGCACAGGTAGAAGGAGCTCCTGCCTGGATCAGGGACCACTGTCCCACTGACACAGATAAACAGAGCCAATTTAATTTTTTTCAGGAAACAGTATCTCATAAACTCAGAAAAACAGAGCCAATTTTTTTTTTTTTTTCAGAAAACAGTATCTCGTAAATGCAGAAAAACAGAGCAAATTTATTTTTTTTCCAGAAAACAGTATCTTATAAACTCAGAAAAACAGAGCAAAAATTTGTTTTTCCAGAAAACAGTATCTCGTAAATTCAGAAAAACAGCGCCGATTTTTTTTTAAACGTATTTTTTCTCGTAATTATGAGATAATTATTTCGTTAATTCAGAAAAACAGAGCCGAATTAAATTTTTTGTGTGAATGCAATACACTTCCGTATTGTTGAAACAAGTATTTCACACATATTATTCTGGAAACAATGTGCATACAATAATGGCTTGATTGACTTACGATAGGTCAACTTTGGTCATAAATTGTAGTGAAATATGTTGGCAATATGTATCTCAAAGTATGTAACCATCAAATAACAATGGACTTTAAGGATTTATATGCAGCAAAGGGTGCCTGAATGCCTTTGCAATGAAAATATGGTATTTCAAGACGGGTCATCTATCATGGTATTTGGGGGGGCTGTGTGGTCCAGAGGGTTAGGTGATGGACAGACATACCAGAGACTATTATTGTATTGATCCACTTCCTATCTCTTATAATGGGGAAATTTTTCAAAGTCGCACCAAATCCAGAATCAGATCCGGATCCAAATAATTTGGCTAACTTTTGTTGACATCATCATAAAGAAGCTGTATACCAAGTTTGAAGTCAATCAGAACTGTAGTTTCGGAGAAGAAGACGACTGAAAGTTTTGTAACCGACGACAGATGACGACAGATGACGACAGATGACGACGACGCTGGACGCTGCATGACGACAATAGCTTACAGCCTATTGGCCGGTAAGCTAATAAATAAGAAACGGTTCCCTTCCAATCTCCTATGTGGGTATGGTCAAAAGGGTTGATAATATCGTGTACAAGTATAAAAGTAGATCAATAAGGTTTAATTTCAGTAATACCCAAAATATACTGCAAAAGCAACCCAGGAGCTTTTGAGGAGAAATGGAATGTTCTTCAGTGGCTGAGTCAGTCACCTGATCTCAACCCAATAGAGCAGCTTTTCAGTTACTGAAGACTATACTAAAGGGTGAAAGACCCACAATTAAGCAGTAATAAAGGCCTGGGAGAGCCTCTCCAAGGAAGACCAGCACTTGATGACGTCCATGGATTCCAGACTTCATCCAAGAATTTAAAATATTTAAATATTAAAATTTAAAAATATCTATCTACCTATCTACCTGCGGGTGGGTGAAAAGTAACTAGGCATTAGAAATTGCTTCTAAATTAACTATACATATAATATAGTTTCTATAAATCTACTGGTATTTTTGTTTTAATTAATATAATGTTTACTACAAGTGTGTTATTAAAGATTTGAATGGTAATAAAGACATATTATATTATAATAATTGTAGTTGTTATTCATGGTAATGCAATGCCTCTACTGTATCCTATTGTTTCTAATTTAAAGTTATTCGAAATGCAATAGAATTCAATACCATAACTGATGCCAACCTTATTAAAGCCATCTCTTTGCTTTGGTTCCAAAAGAGTTCATATTAATGAGGTTAAATTGTATCATTTTATTGGTGAATGATAATAAAAAAAAAAAAACCATTTTAAGCGATTTGAAGCATTTATCCTGTTAATTTAGCACCGGCTTCTATGGGTTTCTGCAGGTATCAGCAATTGTAATTTAATGCTTTTTAATGCCACTTTAAACAAATTTAATGCCTATGTCCAACTGCAGATACATACACACACACACACACACACACACACACACACACAATCACACATATCAACAATCATCACACTATACTTCTGATCAAAATTAATCAAAATAAATTCTGAATAACAATGTTTTTTTTCTCCATCAAGTGCATTTAATTAGTATTTTTTAATGCCTTTGGACATTGAATTTAATGCTTTTTAATGGCCCCAATTTTCACAAAATCAATGTATATTTAATGCTTTTTAATGATCCTGCCCTGCCCCCCCCCCCCGCCATTTTTCCTGGATCCACCACTGATTTGTCTCACCATCCACATACAAATAGATATGACAGCATGTGTAATTTATTAATGTTGGTGTGCCGTATGTGTACTCACTTTGGGACAACTACCAGCATGGTAACCAGGTATTCGGAGTCCAGCACAAAGTCTTCTTTCTTTACTATGTCGGCCAAACTCCTGGTCAACAAGCTTCCCCTAAAGGAAAATCCACACTCCAGATAATTGATTATGAATTTCAACCTTGATTATACACAGATCTCTCACTTTCATCTAATAAAATTGTACCATTGTTTTAAGCACCACTTTATTAAAAATAACTTGTGCCTACATAAAGGCAGGAAAATGAGACATCTGAGTTTTTGTTTCTACTCAACTGGAGCAATGCCATTATTTGGTTTCATGCCATTCTGAATGCAGATTTTCCATACTTTAATATAAAGTTTGAACATATGAATTCTACATATACTATTATATGCTACTCACGCATTTTTTCTCTCCAGGTTTTGCAGGTTTCCCTTCAGGTTGTTGTAAGCTGAAGCTCTGGCCTTCAGATCATTGTCTATCTGAGTCGCTTGCTACAAATCAAGCAAAAAAGTGTCAATACTTGGAAGAATATGGAGGTAAAATATAAACATACACAGCTCTAAGAAAAAACATGCTTTACAAGCATGGGGGAAAAAAAGTATATTCACAACCCAGATGAGTCTGTTTCAACATACCTTGGAGATGATCTCAGATATGTTTTTCAGTGACTGTTTGATGGGATACTTAGCCATGTCCCACTGGAACCTGGTGATGTAAGTGACCAAGTCCACTGCAGAGGGAAGGAAGGAGATAATGGGCCTCATGCAAGAAACCATACATGAACAAACTCTATATTTTTACCTCTGCCAAGGAGGTTATGTTTTTGCCAGCGTTGGTTTGTCTGTTTGTCCGTGTGCAAGATTACTCAAAACAGTTATGGACGGATTTGGATGAAAATTTCAGGAAATGTTGATACTGGCACAAGAAACAAATGATTAAATTTTGGTGGTGATCGGGGGTTGGGGGGCCACAAGGGCCCGCTGATCTGCCTTGGTGGAGGTCTGTGCTCTCCGAGTGCTTCTAGTTAAATTTGTGGTTGGAAAATATCATATTCATCAATTGAATTGGAGCGTCTGAAAGAAAACTTTTGTATCACAAAAAATGAAGACAAAAATAAATAATTAAACAAAAGAACATCCTTGGGGCACAGTGGAAATAAATATTTTTTACTTTAACTTGTTATGCCTCAGATTTGTTTTTGTCATGGTAGACCATATACAAATAAAATTAAGGGGTGGGGGGCAAATAAGTCCTTTCAGATTTTCTTGGGGGAAAAAAACAAGACTATGGCCTCTATTGGGATGAAATTTTTATTTATTTATTTTTTAAATTCTGAGCATAAATGGCAGTCAGTCTTCATTCAGACGGCATGTAGTCCATGTGGTGGTCTGTTTGTTTGCTTATAACCTATGCTTAGAAATTAATGTATTTTTTCACTGCAAAATGGAGGACCATAGTTTTTCTTCTCCAACAGATTCAAACAGGACTGGGATCCCCCTTTTTAGCACAGGTACCTGCAAAACTATAGAGTACCTGTCAGAGATTATTTTTATATCAAACACCTTTCTTCTGATCTCTGTCATTGTGCGTCCCTCTGTTACCACGGTATTCACTTGGACGGTCTGAACATTTGGTGCATCCAGATTTAATACCTCTAAATGTTTCTCTCTCTTTTTTTTTTTTTGAAATTCAAGTTTTTATTGAACTTTTCATAGGCTTGGTACATGGCAAACTTAATATGTTTCTCCATACAAGAACAGGTAGTATGTAATTAACAATTAACCCTGGCGACAGACTCAACATACTCTTTATCACATAAACATAACAGATCAAAAATAAAATAAAAAAAAAAAAAGACAGGCAGCAGATACAAAAGAAGGTGGGTACATAATAATATCAACTAGTAAATATCTGTATAGACACACTTACCTGTACATGCACTCATACATTCATACATACAGACCAATCTACTTTTATGTAATCCCAAAACGTGTCCCAGAGGGTCACCCCCTTCCCTCTGTCATCACTTAATCTACTGATCATAGATTCATAGGATGCCGTTTCAGTCATTGCACAGACCCATTCTTTCATCTGTGGAGTTTCTGATATTTTCCAATGTCTTAGAATGACTCAACAAGCTGTTGTTGTACCCACTGAAATTACCAAAAAGTTACATTTGGTTATATTGGGTAACTGGGATTTATCCTCCTGTAAGTGGAACTCTGGGTTTGAGGAGATTTCTGCTCCAAGCCAATTACTTAAAATATTTAGAATTTGAGTCCAGAAGGGTCTGATTAAAACACATTCCAACATGCAATGATAAATGTTTCTCTCTTAATGAAAATGCAAGAGAAATTTAAGAGAATGTTGCTGCATGAGGCCCAATGCCAATTTCTTACAGAACTGGCCAACTTTAGGTTGTTCTGTGTTTCTTAGTTAAAGGAGCTGTATGTAAGAATTAGGGATGTAAACAATTAATCGACTATCAATTATTTGTCGATTAAATTACAATAATTGTCAGTTAATTGCCCCTTTCCACGGCGGTATCTGTGATGTCAACAGTAGGGGGCGCTACTGCCTAAACTAGGTTTCATCGCTGAGGTTGAATATGGTGGGAGTCATCCTGTCCACCTGTCCCACACTGTCTGAAGGCTGCCGGCTTGTCCGCGCTGCGACGCCACGACCAGAGCCAGATCGTGGCATTGATGAGTTACAATTGCTTTTGGGACATGGCGGATCAAAACACAGACTGGCCCGTCTGTTTATCCCACATGCTGCAGGTTGCCAATTTGCTATTGAAAGAGAAACTCAGGTTCACAGGAAAATCACCGCTTATCAATTAATTATTAATTGATGGACAAGGTCAACCAACTAATGATTAATGAATTAATCGATAATTTACATGTGTCCACGTGTACTGTGTGTAAACTGTATGTTGTCTTATATTTGTGCTTTGCATTATCTTCTGTTCTTCACTGCAATTTTCAAAGAAAAGGGTTTTGTGGTAGCGCTCTAGCAGGTGCAGCGGCCCGATGTCCCTAATCATCAAACTCAATTTCGTTTGATGTACTTTGTACTGTCAAATGACAATAAAGGCAATTCTATTCTATTCTATTCTAGTCTAGTCTAGTCTAGTCTCGTCTAATCTAGTCTAGTCTAGTAAGAATGTATTCCAAGTAATCATAAAATGGCCCTGATATGTCACCAGACATTAAGGAATCATGTTCATTTCAAATACTGATATCACTGACAGTAGTAGTTCAGCCAGAATATGTGCATTTGAAAAGCTAAGTGTCAGTCCACAAGTAATGTTTATGTTGTCATTTTGTGTTTTGGTCTGATGCTCCACCCATCACCTATCTCCAAATCACGAAGTCAATAGCGTTTCGGCATCCAGGTTGCCAGTTCCCACTGAGCTGCAGCTGGAACATTTCTGATCACAAATATCTGACGTTAATAAACCTAAAAGGCCTTGTTAGGATTCTCACGTACGTCGTGGCAAAGTGAGAAACAAAACGAGGATATGTACAGGAGATGCTTTTGAAAGATGGAGATGGTTGAAAACAGAGAGGAATTTGAAGACCGCCACTGAAGTTGTTAATTTTCTCCTGAACAGGTAAGATTCAGCTAAGTTTGGCTATTCTGCAGCAGCCAACCCGGGTGCCGCAGCTTCGTGCCACTAGTGCCAGGGCTTGAACTCATTCGAGAATTTACAAATAAATATTTTTTGCACAACTATAGACTAATATGCACACACACAATCTTTTTGAAAGTTTCCTTACCCTGGCAACCTCAAGTCTGGGGGGGGATACCACACTCCACAGTATTTTGAATGTGACTGCAGTACCAGTTTTGTCCACAAACCTACATATGGCTCCTTTAAGAGTTTCAGTTTTACTTAAGAGGATGAACTCCGGTCCCCACTCAAACAGAGGATGCCACCTGACTCTGACCTGACTCTATCAAATGGTTCATTCTACAGTGACAAACACAGGGTTTTCATTTTTATGTAATATAATGCTGCAGCTACTGATTATTTTAATTGTTGGTTAACCTGTAAATTATTTTCTTGATTACTGATTAATTGTTTGGTCCCTAAAATGTGTTTTTATGTTACAGTGTTTCCCCATGATCTCATCCTCAGATGTTTTTTAGGCCCAAAACCTCAGATTATCACTTTACCAATCAAAGAGGAGGGAAACTAGAAAATAATCACATCTACGAAGCTGAATTCAGAGAATTTAGACTTTTTTTTAATCCTTAGAAAATTACTCAAATCGATTATCAATTATCTCTGGGAAGAGATACAGAACCTAAAAACTTGAACTAAAAGACTGTTGTACAGTTTCTTCCCACAGGCAGTTAAATGCATGACCCCTCAGTCTAAGACTGAGCTGCACTTAACATCCAACCAATATCAGTACTCTGTTCAGAGCCTGTTTCATAGCACGGTGTTTTATTTAGGGTGTTTTTTAATTATTCTTGTTGCATTTTTACATTTACGGTCATCAGAGCTGCTGAATATTGTTTTGTTGTTTTTAACAATGTTTCTAAACAATGGCAATAAACTTTTTTCTTATCTTATCTTCTGCAAGTCAGTTCATTGTTGCAGCTTTATACTAATGGCAATAAGTGCTTTACAAAAGCCAAAATACAGGTAATACAAAATTACGACCTAAAAATGCACAATGAATAAAACTGGAAATACATAAAAGACAGATCGTCTAAACAAATGTGTCTGTAGTTGCCTTAAACAAAATCTGCAAACTTCATTGCAAATGCAGTTTATTTCACAACTCAGATGGTGCAGCCTCAAAGCCTCAGTGTGAAAACCCAGTCGGTATCAGTGTGAGAACAGTAATTACCTCCATTTGCGAGCAGGTTCTCCTGAACTTTGTCACGACTGTCCTCCAGAACATCAGCCATGTACTGAGCAACCTTCTTGACCACACTGCCTCCCCGTAAAAATGGAGTAATAGACCAACCGGGAGGGCAGAGACACACAAAGTTAACAAACAACACACTTATTCTCTCAATTGTCCCAATTACTACACATGAAATGCAGCTCATGAGTCTACACAGTTTTAAGACCCCTACAGCCAGGTTGTCTGCATGTGTTTTACTCCTTTAAAGAATAACTTGGGTTTTTTTTTTTATTTCTAACTGGGTTTATGCCTGATATTAAATAGAAACAAATATGAATATATGGATGAATAACATTTTCTTACAATTCTAATGATAAATACAAAAATTCAGAGGAGAAAGCACTGTTCTTAATAAACAACATTTTCTCCAGCAAGCTGAAAATACTACAACTGTGATGTGTCATGACAGCATGAATTTATACTTTTACCTTCATTGCTGCTAAAATTAGCATTGCTATTAATATATTTCTTATATATTTCTTATCGTTAAATATGTGCAAGTTTGACTGCCCTCCTTTATGTTACGTTACAGGCATCATCATCATTGTCAAAGTAAACTCAAAACCTTGAGAAAAACACGTGTTAAAAATCCTTCCCTAACACATTAATGATCTGTTGTTGTTAACCTGAAAGCTGCTTCTGTATGTCTGTGGGAAAAATGTACCTTTCCACAAAGGTGTCTAATTTAGCCAGCTCATCTGACAGACCCACTAAGACATCTAACGTTCCAACCTGTTAGAGAGAAAACACTAAATTAACAAAAAAACAGCTTCTGCTCCTGGTTAAACATAGACCAACCACAGAATATTGTTGTGTGTCACCTTGAGGTCAGGAATGTTGAACTTGTTGTTGGTTGACAGGTTGTTGGTGCGTGTGGTGGCCACCATCAGCTTATCCCAGGTCTGCTGGCATGTCTTCTCGCCTGGCGCTGAGATCAACCAGAATTCAGTCATGGCTGCTGCTCAGAGGTTTGTCCACCAGGTCTCCAATCACTGAGTGAAGGAACACAGAGATTATTGGTAAAGCTCTGCTGTGACATGTTCCAGGCTATGTTCACACTGAGGCAAACCTGGCCCAAACCTGATCTTTTCTCTCATGTGGGAGTACGGTCTGTTTCTTTGTTTTTTGTTTTGTTTTGTTTTTTTCATGAAAGTATGAACAGCCCAAATCACATAGAATCTGATGTTTTCAATTATGATCAAGGGCACTTCCATATGCAGCCCTGAATCAGATACAGATTTGTTCTTTTCCAGTCTGAACAGTCAAATCAGAATTAGCACAACCTTTACTTCAGTTTAAATGGAGATTCTTATAGAATGTGAGTGACTCCCTCCAGTGTAGAGCTGTGACGAATCTCCATTTCAACAACTCTGTACTGGTGGGAGTCACTCACATTCAATGAGAAATTCGAATGCAACATATACATGAATGCAGCAGTAAAATGAATCCAAAACAACATATAAAACTGTAAAACTCTGAAAGGGATCATTCTACCGCACATGAGCATTGATACTTACATATTTTAACAACAAAGTAAGGTTTTGAATCCACAACTTAATCTTGTATTGGGGTATTATCACTGTGTGAATTAGTTCTTTAACAGGGAATCATCAAAATGCTTCTGACTCTTGTGGTTTTGTGCATATGGTTCAGTTCAGGACTGAGTCCAGTTCAGACTGGAATTTTATATCTGACACCTTTTAAAAAATAAAAACATCCAAACAGTAAAGAAATAAAGTAGTGTGAGAATTCAGAATTAAGTACTAAGCCTGGCAGTGTGAGTGTGGCTTCAGTTTTGCTGTTCTGTTTACACATCCCTAAAAGAGTAGGCAAGTGAAAAGAAAATGGCCTCTTTAGAGAATATACTAGAGTTTGCAGGGAGGCAAGGAGGATAAATATACACTGTAGACAAGATACAGTTAACAATCAGGAGTTTAAACATCTCAGTGTACACATTACTTGCCTTGTACACATTATCAGAGGTCAAATTGGCTTTTTAATGGCTGATTTAATAGGAAGAGTTTGAAACAGGAAAAAGATGAGAGCTGATTAACTGGCTCATAAAACCCCAGAAAAATAGCCTCCATTGTTGGAAAAAAAGTTAGGCTGATTCTTTTGCCTGACAGATCAATTAAAGTAAAAAAATAAATAAAAATAAATCTGTATCAAAAGCACTTGACTCCAATAGCCAATTTCAGACTCATCAATCAGAAGAAATTACTTTGACAGAAAGAAAAAACTTTAAAAAATGAAGAAGAAAATGCTAACTAACCTGAATTACTTTAGATGTTTAAGTCAAAAATGTATTTTCAATAATCAAACTAGTTTAAATCATCTAGTCTCTAACAAAGTAAAAGTAGTACATTTCCAGTATCTTACAGATGGATTTGGGCTTTTTCATTTAAAAAAAAAAAAAAAATCCATTATCAGTTGACATCTTGTTGTGAAACTAACCATTTTAACTTTTGGAAATTGCTAAACAGTGCAACTGAAAATCTAAAACATGCCTCACCAGAACTTTACAGGTCAGGACCCTAAATGCAGTCAACAGTAGCTAAAGGCTAAAGGAAAGTAATAAGTAAACATAAAAAATAATAATAATCTGAATGAATGAAAAGATGTGGATCACAAGCACCTTCTGCCTTTATACCTGTAGTTTGTAAAATATCCTGGCACAGTTTAATTGGTCTACCTCTAATAATTTCATTGGCATATGTCACATACTTCTGTAGCAGATTCAGATCCATACTGACATCTGCTACATGTTATGTAACTGTCACCTAGGTTGACCTGCTGTTCACAGTGTACCCCTAAAAGTTTGCAAGGTATACGTAAACATTTTGCAGATGCCTCTTATCCGGACTTCATAATACCTCTTAGAAGCGTGTATCTGAACGAATAAGAGTCACGTTATAAATCCTCCTGTTCCTCTTTTGGTCTGATTCATCATAGGACTTCCTCAAGTCCTAATGCTGGACTATGGTTCCTGCAGTGTACAGAGCTGGCTGACCGAGACTCCGTGGAGACATACTGTACGTATCCGTGTCTGCTGATTGACTGTCATATGATCAGCTGATGTGTTAAGGAGAAAACACACTGAACACATCACACATCTTTCACTTTAGTCAACACACATACATCACCCACATCGCGTATTTCATGAAAACAAATCTGCTCTTAATCTTAGATTATTCTTTAACATAAATCCACAACAGCCAACAAGATGAATCAAATTCCTGTGTGGGTAAATTAGCCTGCTGCTGACACGAGCTTGTTTGCACTGCAGTTTCACGTTGTCACGACATCAATAACTGGTGTATTTTTTTTTTACCTACCGACGTGTTTAATGGATTCAGTACTTGCTCGGTGAGGTGTAATTCAATGACAGAGTCGCGATTTCCCATACATAGCGCGTATAATAGCAGGTTTTCGGCTTAAAGGTCCTTCAACATAGCATCCCACTCAAAGTCAGCTGATCAGCGGAGACGTTCTGCGCCTGCGTAACGGCTGATGGCGCACTATTGCTGCCTTCACGTGATGGAAGTCAGGAAGAAGACGTGTTTTCAACGGCTGGATTGTGTTAGGATACTGAATAATTCGTGTTGTCACGTAGGCCTTTGCTTTAACTTTTTTTTTTTTACTAGGTGAACCCAGTAATCTAACCTATTGTAAGTGTCGTCTACTGCAGGCTATAGCTCTACCTAAACAGAGATGTGAACATACGATTTTGTCTCCAGCTGTGTTTGGTTTTTATTATTTGTATACCTTACTGGTGAACTGTTATATCTCCGCCCGATAAAGACTCAAACTACCCTTTGGTGGCACAATTTGGGGGTAAAATTATAGTGTTTCCGACGGTCTTTAAAGGCAGCATGCCTGTTTGTTTTGACAGCTCAGATTGTGCCGCTCAATGTCGACCTATAGTGGTGAGATATACACATTACATACAGTAATATAACAGTACTGTGTCTAGGTGGCAATGTATCCAGGTCTGTAAAGCAAAAGTACAGCTCACAGGTCAGCTCTGTCTCTACACTCATGAAATAATTAGACCCCTTAAAAACCACGGAACAAGCAATTTAATATCTCTTTAATATGGTCTGCCATGTCAAAATGTAAAAGTAGCCATGATCATTGTTTGGTAAGGCAAGTTTAACTGCACATCTCCATGACAAAGTAATTCAAAGTGCTTTACAAAATATAAAAGCATTTGAACAGAACACATTAAAGAAGTGAAATCATCAGAAAACAACAAGAAACAACACAGCACTCAATATCACTCAAAGTCAGCTGATCAGTGAAGATGTTCTGCGACTCTGCAATGGCTGTATAAAACAATATTAAAAGAATATAAAAACATAAAATAAAAGATATAAGCATCAAGGTTATAGTGCAGTGTGATAAGCAGTGCCACAAAGAAAGGTTTTCAGTCTTGATTTAAAAGAACTGTGGTTTGTGGCTGCTCTGCAATTCTGTGGGAGGTGAGTGTCAATATTAGGGGCATAAAAACTGAATGCTGCTTCTCAGAATCAGAAGTACTTTATTAATCCCATGATGCAAAATTATTGGTTGCATCCTCCACAGAGCAAAGAGAAGACATAGTGCAAAACAATCCTAATACTGTTTTTCCTGCAAATTAAATCTTAATGGTGAAAGTTTTATGGAATTTATGAAATGAAAATTTATTTCAGAATTTGATTTAAAACCTAAATTATGTCTAATCCCTCTGGCAAAACAAGAATGCCAAAAAGGAAAAAAGGACTTGTAGTTTAGAAGATGCTCTGATTCATTTGGCCTTTGTCGAAGTCACTCAGATCCTTTTGCTGCTTCTTACACATCTACAGAAGTGGTTTAGAGACAATGATAGGAATGTTCTTAAGTGGCCGAGTCAAAGCCAAGACCTCAATCCAAGAGAGAATTTCTGGCTGGACTTGAAAAGGCTCTTCACACCTAATCCCTGTCCAATCTGACAGTTCTTGAGGAGCTTTGCAAAAAGGAATGGAGTAAAATTGCAGTGTCCAAATGTGCATGCCTGACTGGGTTCTATCCACACAGACTCAGTAGCCCCTTTTACACAGCACTTCTATTCCAGGAATATTTCACCTTCATTCCGGAACGACATCTGTGTAAATGAAATGGTGGGATCATTTGTACCCACCTTTATCGCAGCTTTGTAACGCCTCTGGAGGTAGTAACCAGTGGTGTAGTCCAGCGTATACGGGGGTACACGGAGTATACCCACTTATTTTTCAGTCAACATTGGGTATACCCACTTCTAAATCCCCCTGATGCACACCATTCAGTATAGTATAGTAGTATCTGAGCCAAATTGGGCATTTCTTCCCCTAGGATGGTGAAGCCATGACCTGCCTTACTCTGCCTCTAATTAGCTAGTACTCACTGCTGTCACTGATCAGATTGGTTAACTTTAGGCATGAGGACTGATGAGCCAATCAGAGGCACAGTAGGGAGGGTCACTCAGAGGAAAATTTTGCTAACTAGTGCTGGCCACCTCTGGAATCTGACTGGACATCTCAGGTGCCAGTGCCACCCCAGTTGATTGACAGGTCACTGCACGTCTCATTGAGAGATGCGCAATTATTGGAAATATGAACGAGAAAGGCAGAATAAATATCTTTCAAATGAGTGACACATATTGAAAGAACCTATTTTCATGGAATACATAATTCTGAGGTAAGTTTTAAGGTGGTTTTCAAATGAGCTACTGTTTTAAACTACTGGTCATATGACTGCACATTTAGAGGAGAAGAGATGGTGTCACCAATAGATCAACTATGCGAGTAGACTAACATTATGAAAGGCTAATGTTATGAAAGGCTAACATTATGAAAGGCTAGTGTTATGAAAGGCTAACGTTATCCTATGTTTGCCTCATGTGGAATATATTTACATTCATGCAGCTGCATGTGTGACCAGTAATACCTACAAACTGTTCCTGATCAAGTCATGATAATTTTATAATAGTGAGAAAATACTACTGATGGATTTTTGGGTAAACTAAACAGAGTAGTCTCACATGTCACTGTTTCTAAAACGGCATTTTTCTAGACTACTTACAAAACAAAAAAAAGGCAAAAATTCAAAGTATACCCCCTTCTCCAGGGATCACTACACCACTGGTAGTAACTGAGCTGTGATAGAGGTGGAATCATGATTCAGGAACGCTATGCAAAAGGAACACCTCTCATTCCGCAATCAAGTTATTGTTTTGATGACGTACTGCGCATCCAAACCCCAGATTTGTACAGTGCAACTACTAAATACTGACTTGAAATTAAATATTTATGCAGTTGCTTATTTTACATTATTTACTTTCAATTAACTAACATTACACTGTAGAAATTTGTTTTCACACTGACATAAAATGGTGTTTTTGTAAATTATTTTTAAAAAATAAAATTATATTGACCATCAATACAAAATAAATAAAAGGGGACAACATCACATCCAGGGTGTACCTTGCCTTCACCCATTGGTACATGGGATAGGCTCCAGAAACTTGTACCCCTCTCGAGGACTAAACGGTTCAGAAAATGAATGAATGAATGAATGAATGAATTAATACTTTTACAGGCATTGTATCTTTCTTTCTTTTTTGTTTTTAAACATTTGATTTCTCATGATCCTAGCAATTGTTGACCCATAAAGAACTAGATGTTAACATGTAAGTTAGCTGACATTATTCTCTGTATAGGGCAAAGGCTGTTGATGTCAGCCAAGGTTTTATTTTAACCAACATGGCTTAATGATTTCTTAGATTTTTGCCCTTTTCTGAGTGGTGAAAAGCTCCTCATATCTTTTCTCTTTGTTTTTCGGGGTGTAAAAAAGTACATAGTGTGTTGATACTTACATTGTTATTAATGTGAGCAAATAAGAATACATTCCAAAAAACTTGATAGAGACACTTCTGTCCTTTCTTAAACATCCATATGCTGACCTATTCCTTTTACATAACATATCTAATTTCTATAAGCCTTGTTAGATTACTGCTTGTTTCTTTATGATTCTGTCAACCAACATACTTATACCTATATACCAACCTATATTTGGATTTAATCATTGGTACCGTATCTATTGAGGATAGTTAACTTATCCTGTTTATTTGTTTATCTCTATTACTTCTGGCTTAAAATGTCATTACTGTTTCGAAGACAGTAAAGTCATGGAGCTAAACTCAGCAGATCTGGAGCACAAAATCAAATTTTTCTACGCACATCAGGCAGACCCTTACAGCAACTGTAAACATTTAGTTTTTACTTAAAATAGATTGACTTAGTATGTGTACTTGTTTTAAAATGTTCCTAAGTTCCTAGAATGGTTGATAAGTATTTTATTGTCACAATTTCTTCAAACATAAATTGTAATCGCTTTGGGCCATCTTCCGAGAACTCTGTTTACTCATCCAATAAAATGCTAACACGTCAACACTAAATTAGCAAATGAGAGTTCTGCTTACCGAAAGATGTTCTGAGGGCAGAAACTGTTTTCATTGGTCCAGTCAAGCAACCAATCAAAACAGAGGAGAGGTGAGAGAATTAAGTGTTGAACGGCTAATGGTTCTTGTTAGGATTGTCATTTTTGTGGATTGAAGGCCCTATGTTCTTCATTGCGGGAAGGTGAGTTTATTTTTCAGTGAAATAATAGTGTGGAAGTGCTCAGTTAACAGGAAAAGCTATAGTAAATTTTTGTGCGCATATCCATTTTCTTTACTCAGTAGTATGCTTACTAATGCTGATACAGTTAGCTTAAGCACAGCTCTGTATGATCATTATCATTAGCTAGTGATTCATAAATTCATAAATTTGGACATTTGATAGTCAGATAAATTTGATAGCCCACATTTTACCCACAGAATCAGTACATTTCTGTGTCTTTAATTAATGTAATTGTAGTAGTAGTATGTTGTAGCCTTTTCTGGAAAAAAAAAAAGTCATTGTGAAGCTTTTTCAATCCGCGTAATTCTTGAAAATGTGGGATGAAGCGTTTGGGCTGCGGAGTCCCCTGTTAGCACTGTCCAGACTGTCTTATTCATTGGTGTTGGAAGACAAAGACTGGGTAACATAGGCTTAGCAACTTTCAGGGCTTATAACAGAAATCTAAGAAAGCTATTACAAAGATATACAGACAATTTTTTTGAGACGGGTTTAACATAGCTCCTACATAGCACCTTTTGGTGCTATGTAGGAGCCAGTATGACAGCCACCCTCAGACTAGATCCATTTTGAAGAATGAGACTTTTTGGGTGGCTGTTTGAAAGGCAAATTGCCAACTTCCTGTTGCTCATGGGGGTCAGCATATGAGTTGTAGCGCTTGATGAGACAAAAAACGTGGTTTTCGTTTCATGCCTCCACGACATTCCTACTGGCTGCTAGGGCCGTTTTCATGTACCTGGGAGGTGCTACAGAGCACACTTTTGCACTTATGGGGTTCATTTTTCTATTGCATAAAATTTTTCGCCACACGTGGTGATTTAGTGAGTTTTTGAGCATATTAACTATGCCCAACAGCATGATAGGCTATTTATGCATTTCCATTAAACAAACGAACATTTGTTCAGCATAAGTAGCAGAAGAACTAATACTGAACTGTTAACTATGAACTTATGAACTGACGACCCTACCTCAGGTTGGTGCTAGCTAGCTAACGATAATGACTGTACAGAGCTGTGCTTAAGCTGACTCTATCAACGTTAGTAGGCATGCTACTGAGTAAAGAAAATGGATACACACACAAAAAAAAATTACTATAGCTTTTCCTCTTAACTGAGCACTTCTACAGTATTTTATTGCACATTATTATTTCACTGGAAAATAAACTAACCTTCCCAAGATGAAGAACACACGACCTTCCATCCACAATGATGACGATCCTAGCAAGAACCGCTAGCCACTTAGCATTTCCTTCTCCTGCCTCTCCTCTATTTTGATGGGTTGCTTGATTGGACCCATCACAACAGGTTCTGCCCTCAGAACATCTTTCAGTAAGCAAAACTCCCATCTGTACTAAATTATTTCATAACCCATATTAGAATGTAATTTTGTAAAGTATTATCTCTATAGTTGGATGTCATGATACGTCATTTGTGTTTTCCTTGTTTGAACTTTTAGACACCTTACTTTATCTTATTTTATGACTCTGTTGTGATATGACACTGCTCATACTTACTTTGTAAATAAACCTTGACCATTTAAAGCCGTAATTGTTTGTAAAGACCTGGCATTACAGGGATATATGTTTCTATCTTCACCTGCAAGTACTGTAAATATACAATATTCCCCATTTATATTCTTATCCAGCGGGGACTTTGCTTGTTGTTTTGAATTCACTGTTTTCTACACAACATCGCTTTGTTAACATCAAGTGCCCTAGAGTAACTGTTATAAAATCAAGATAAGAGTTATCAGAAAGTGAGACAGTCACAATTAAGTGGATGAAGCCATGCCGTCATACGACTAAAGTAGCTGGAGGCTGACTTGTTGAAGAAAAATACTATCTTGCCAGTCTTTCTGTGTTGTGCTGAACTTCTAACCGCCATGCTTCATTAAATAAATTTAACAATATGAATTCCTTCCTTTTCACACTGAACTCCATAAAACACTGAAAATATCGCTGTTGGAATAAAGCTGGAAATTAAAGTGACAAAGGCTTATGGACTAATCGGCAAAATATTCGGTAAGCTCATGAATAATAATCTCCTTCATTCCACACACAGAAGCACAATGAATGTTAAAACATACTTCACCCTAAACAGGCATTTCAATGTAATGGGAGTCTTAAATTTTTGTTTTAAGATTTCAAATCAAATCAAGTTTTATCTATATAGTGACAAGGCCAGACTAAAACTTTCTACCAGTGGCAGTATTTCATTAAACTTAGAGAGGATGTGAAAACAGTATCGACATGTCAGTGACTGAGACTGTTGTAATCAAAAAGCTTTTGACCTAGTCCCTCTCTCCAAGTCAACACTTTCTGAGACATGAGCATGTACTCTCCACTCACACACATCCTCAAAACTCATGGTGTTGGTATTATAAAAAACCCCAACAACAACTGAATGTGAACATGCCTACACCGTTCAATATTACCACAGAGAAAAGTCCCTGATTTTACCTAAATCAAATATCCTGATTTCCACTCTGAAATCATAATTTTAACAGCAGGCCAGGTTAAGAATTACAGCCATTAGCTGCATTTCATGCTAGTGTTTTATTTCTATAAATTCTAAGTGGACATATAGACAATAGTTGTGGGGACAACCAGTTACACTGATGTTACATATTTGAAATGCGTATATTTTGTTGAGGTGGTCTTCATGGTTTAATTACTTTTTATGTAGCTGAAATCAACACATTTTGACATTGTATATTGATTTCCCAGTTTTATCAATCAAGTAAAAAGGACTAAATTACTGAAACTGCTATGGGCCCTGATTTTGTTGATGAGATTGTCATCTTTTACAAAGATCTGTTAGTGTGGGCCATCATTAGGGCTCATGACACCAGGTTTGTTTGTTTTTTTGTTGATCTCAAGCCTCACACCTCAGTGACCTGGGAATCTCAGCTAAATTACTCATATTTCATCAAGTAGAAACAAACACCCCATCAAATAGAGTCATGATATCTGAGCATTGTACACCTGCAGGAGCCTCTCTCAGTTTTGTTGATGTATGATCATAAACAGGTAAAACTGTACTGAGCATCCTGTCAGTTTTTTTGTGTGGACTGCTTACATGGGGATGTCAACACAAACACGCTGGCACAACCCATAAGTACAAGAGCAAGAGCTTGAAACATTTTGGAATCACTCTGAGGCAGTCAAGTTGATGGGCTCTGTCTTACGTCTGTTCCTCAATGGAAAAGTAAATTTGATTAATATAGCACATGTTATTTTCATATAATGTGAATACACAATTAAAGGTATTGGTGTAAGATTGACAAATAAATGTTTTGTTTTGGGGTTTTTTTTTGTTTTTTGTTTACATGTTCACATAAATCATTCCACATTCCAGATTTGGAATTAACAAGCATAATGTAGCCAAGATAGGATGCTTTTACTCCAGTAGCAGAAGAGGAGCGTTTTTGTTGTCCTCTGCTATAGGCCAGCGAATAACATTATTTGGTGCAGAATCATCTTAGTTTTGCCATTCTTCTTTTGCATTTTAACACAGACTTTAAACAAAGTTGAACACACAGTAATATGATAGTCACATTCTCATTGCAAATGATTTACAGGTCATGTTTTCTTTTTTGCATTTTCCCATCTGATTCCAAGTCTATGCGTTGGCACACACACAGGTCTAGCTTGTTTTGACTAATCACATAACCCACAAGGATTATTGTAAGTAGGCCTAACAAAGTGTTTTGCAATAGTAGGTCAACATCTCCTCATAAATAAAATGATAAGACAGCAGGTGAGTGTAATGTGTATTTGTCCTATTTAACAACAGTACTCTGGATCTTGGGCTGGTAAAGTGTCCATCTACGGAAAGTTTACGGTTATGTAACCTGAATAAACATTACAGATCTACTGCGGCCTGTGCCATTCTCGGAAATACATATTTGGTATAAACTCAAAAATGCTGAGAGATTATTGGTTGAATTGGACTCTACGCTCCGCCCTCGAGTCGCTGATTACTTTTTCCTCTTGCCCCCTCCCCTTCAGCCCCAGTTCTCCACCCACCCGCCGACAGAGAAGACCTGTTAGGAGCCGCCAATCCTTCATCTAAACATATGGCAAAAACAGCCTTCTTTCTTTCTTATATCATTGTGCCCACTACTCTTTAAAAATTCCGCCGAAAAAGAGAAGACGATTTTCCAAAACATTTTGGCCGTTATCTCACGTAAGTATAACGGAACGCTTGGGTTGAGTTCCTTGGATTCAGCAGGCGGACGTTAACATGGCGGGCTAGTCTTTCTGTCTTCTTGCCACACATGACAGACCGATTCATTGTATTTTGTTGTTATTTTTACGGATTAATGGTACATATGATGGTATCCGAAATTCCCGAAACAACGCTAACAACTTGTATGCGACCTTTGTCGTGTTTCAATCCAATGTTGGTGTTGTTTGTTATTAGAAACCGTTGTGCTAACATAAGCTTCTTCTATCGCCGTGCGGTCGATAGCCAGCTCAACGTTAGCAGATCTGCTGCTGCCAAGAATCTCACAGCAGCGCGCTTAGTCGCGTTGCTTTCGTTTGACACAACTGTCGTTGTGGTGTATGTTTATTGTTCTGGGCATTTTTTGTTGTATAATATTCATATTTTTGACGTTTTTAATACTAATTGTTAATATCACATTTGTCAAGTTTGACACCGTCACCACAACGCATGCGCATGACATTTCCAAGCAGACTAATGTTAAGGTGAACTGATAATGAATGAAAACAGACCGAGAAGTCATTCGCGGAGTTAGAGCAATTGTTCTGAGTCCTGCGGAAGTCACTTTCCACTAATAGATAGTGGTGGCCGAAATTTTGCTCTGTAACGACTAATGTAATTCCATAATTAGTCGATGTAAACACAGACACCGTGCATCTGATTCCCTGAGTCTATAAATGGATTTCTGCACCGCAGTGATGAACACATATGTACTATAAATGTACTTCTGTCAATGTACAGATAAACACGTGTATTGTAAACGTCATCATTTTACAGTAGTGATAGAAACGTGTGTGTTTTAAATGTTGTCAAATAATTATAGCTTATGGTGTATGTACAGAATTGTAATATTGCTTATGTCTGTCCCTCAGGGCTCCCCCGTCTCTGCACAGGTGTATGATCGCTACCCAGAGGGCCTAGGGGCGGCTCTGTACCGGGAGCACTTTGACTTCAACGCTGAGCCACCTTGGGATCCTAGCTGATAGCGGGACAAGTCCATCTCCCGACTTGTCCATGTGAGTCACTAGGTTCCTATTATACACAACAAAGACACATGCTCGTTCACATTAATGTGCACGCCTGTCACAAAGTTCAACATCAAAGTGTTTTAGTTAGATTTTGTCATTCAAACCATGGGTATGATAACAAACATGTTTGTAGTGGATTACAGTAGTTTGCTGTAGATTAATAGGAGTTCTTGACATTTGGCAAACCAAAGCTCAGTATGGAAATTACACGCATCCAAACTTAGGATTTTTCAAGTTTCAAATTTTTCTGTGACTGGTGACTAGCAAATACAGTTTAACGTAGATGATAGTATGTGTCATACTTGTAGTGCATTAATGCACTCAGTTTTAGGGATTAACAAGTACATGTAATGGCAAGATGTGATAAAATTGCAAAGTACATGTAAATGCAGTCTCTTACTGTTGGCAATTACAACACAGTTAAATCAAAATATATTACTTTCAGTCAAAGTCTTATTGAATATTGCATTCATTTTGTTGTTTTTCACTGTGTATTAGTGTCTTCTTTAAGCATCAGCTTTGGAAATAGTAGTTGTCCCAGTCTGATAAAGTAGTCAAAAGTTGACATTTTCCTACTGTAAATGTGACTTTGGGGTATTCATGTGGTGAAAACCCTGAATAAGATAATACATGCAAGACAAACATCTATAGCAAGACCTATGAAATGCTGCTTTACAGAATTAATAATGAATTGAGGCGTATTTAAATCGATGACAGACCCAAATGTTCATGTTGAAGAGATAAGGGTCTTGAGAGCAATTCCCAAGCCTGTTTTTCTACACAGTGGTTAGGAGTTTGCCGTTTTATTGCCAAGTTTAAATCCTCTATTGTAATCAGTTACATTATCCATTCCATTTTTATTATCAAAATCTGTAACCATCTGTAACCTGGTGCATTTCAAAATTAACCCTTCCAATGCGGGAGTACTGTAGTAGAAATGCATCTGGGTAAGAGGCCCCTTAGTTCTCTCCGTGTGGATGGTCATTGGTCTGATTTTCAAATGAAAAAAAAACAACTTGTGTTGATATTAATATCAACATTTCTCTCTCTCTTCTTCTGTTTTGTAGTTTGTTGCATACCGGCAGGACCCCATTGGCTCAGTCGTGACCCCTTGACTTGGTTATCTGTTCTTTATGATTGCTGGATTAGCGGAATACGGTCAAGATGAAAGGACTCGCTGACAAACCTAGCTACATCATTGAACTTATGGAGGGAGGAGTGACCCTTGAAGATATTATCGATGGTCACATTTATGAGCAGACTCTGGTCAGTTCATATACATTTGTTATATTTTTAGTGTCATTTCTGTAGAAAAGAAACATATAGCTTATAGATCTATGTAGTCAGTGCACTGTGTTTCATGTATTTCCAGGTGGAGAAGAACGCATTTGTGGTGGGGGATCTTGGTGCCCTCATGCGACAACATGTGTGCTGGCAGAGCTTGGTGCCACATCTACAGCCATACTACCCAGTCAAATGCAACAGCAGCCCTGTAGTCATTGAAGTATTAGCCTCTCTGGGCCTTGGCTTTGTCTGTGCCAACAAGGTAAGCTTCACAAAATTAAAGTCAGGTAGTCCTTAATTTTTGTCCAACCGTCTCAACACATCATCCTCTGATGAGGTTGTTAAAATGTTGAAGCAATTACATTACAATCATCAGTTGATTATTTGTCAGTTCATGAGTGTTATCCTGTTGACTTATATAACACACTTAGTGTCTTTTCTACTTGTTTCAATCATTTATCTAAAATGTGTGTCCCTTTCCATCAGGCTGAAGTGAGTTTGGTGCTGGAGCATGGCGTACCACCAGAAAACATCATTCTGTCTGGTGTTTGCAAGCAGCTGGCACTTATCAAGCATGCAGCCAAGAACAACATCCAGCAACTTGTGTGTGAAAATGAGGCGGAGTTGTCCAAGATTTCTCGTCTGCATCCTGGTGCAAAGTAAGTAAAGAAATTAAGCAGCTAGTTTTTAACCCAATACATGTCTATTGAAACAGGAGAAAAATAACAGGTAAAGAAAATGTTTGTTGACTGGGGGAAAAAAATTGAGAAATGATAATGATAAACTTTGTTTCACACGAGTAGGAATAAAATTAAAAGGTGAACAAAAGGCAAAAAGAAATAACAAATTTAAGTAGAACACTAACAATATTGAAGGTAATGACCAAAAAGAAGTGTCACACAATTTACAGCTATTTCATTGTGCCTCTTTAACAACACTTTATGTACGAAATGGAGTAGGAAGAAGCCGAACTTATATTGTCTTACCCCAGTTTTACATGACTTTCCTAATCAGCTAAAGTATAGGGTCCATAACAAAGAATAGTTATTTAATTATTAAAAAAGAGAACAAATTTTACCATCAATAACTATTACTGTTGAACTCCCATTCATGGTTACTATATCTCTGGAAAGTAAGATTTTTATGCCTCTTAAATTTTGTGATGTTTTCACACTGTTTGATATTTTGTTCCACTCTATTCCACAAAACCACAACGCAACGTGAAATGCACATCTTTTTAAGATTTGATATTGCTATTCTGTTGTTGTTATTGCTTAGAGCGGGGGTCACCAACCCTGGTCCTTGAGATCTACTATCCTGCCTGTTTTCGATGTTTCCCTCTTCCAGCACACCTGACGGTTGTTATCAGGCTTCTGTTGAGCTTGATGATAGGCTTATCATTTGAATCAGGTGTGTTGTAAGAGGGATACATCCTCTGGCTTAGAGGGACCATGTCTCATTACAAACAGTATGTAACTTTTTTTTTTTTTAATTTGATTTAGGTTGCTGCTGCAGTTGACCACTGAAGCCCATGCTGCTGAGACCAGCATGGCCTTCGGCTCCTCTCTGAAGAGCTGTCGACACCTACTGGAAGCAGCCAAGGAGCTGGGAATCCAGGTGGTGGGGGTGACATTTCACATCCCTAGCTCCTGCCAAGACCTGCCACAGGCTTATACCCATGCACTGTCTGATGCTCGCTGTGTGTTTGACATGGGGGTGTGTATTGTTCATCTGTGGTAGGATTACTGATATTTTGAAATAATACTGCCTATATCAACACATACCGCATATTGAACACCGGTACCAGCTCTCAGTTACAAATATATGATTAATTTCAGTATGGGTATAAACTGACTTGTGCTGCTTCTGTTCAGGTGGAGCTGGGATTCAACATGAACATTCTGGACATTGGAGGCGGTTTCACTGGCTCAGAGTTTCAGCTCAAACAGGTGAGTAGTAAACAATTGCTTCTTCAGTCTAACAGAGGACCCAAAAGTGGTCCACACTTACCCCAATTTTCATCAAATTGAAACATGATATACACAGTTACATCAGAGATTAATTGCATTGTGCATGTTTAACTTGAAATCAAAACTTCACTGAAAAACTCAAGTTACACCATGTAACTAATTAACAAAACTAAAGTTATCTCATGTGTCATCTCTGCTAACAGCCTTTTAATTGTCATGTTTTTTGTTTGTGACTGCAGGTTGAGTCTGCAGTCAGGCCTCTGCTGGATACATACTTCCCCCCACTATCTGGTGTGCAAGTGCTGGCCCAGCCTGGTAGCTTCTATGTGGCTTCTGCTTTCAACCTGGCTGTAAATGTCATCGGCAAAAAGGTGGTGACCCGCCACTGGGATAGCCTAGCTCAAGGTGAGTTTCTCAGTTCAGTCAAAACTTTTCCAGTTCCAATTTATTTTTAGTCCTGAACAAATGGGAAAGAGGAACACTTCATGGACCTCCAGGCAGTAATGAAAAGTGGTTAAAGAGGTGCTCTTTGGTGAAGGAATTGTCAGTGCACAAAAAATATAAAAATTAAGGCACTCTTTTATGATTTTGAAATGCTTTTATGCCCCAACACATTTCAGCCTGCTGGCCTTCATCAGGGGGACAAGGCCAGCAGGCTGAAACACACTGGGGCTCAATGAGGTCCTTTAAGACATGCCATAATTAATAAAGGCATTTTAAAATTATAAGAGGGCCTTGGTTTTTGTATTTTTTTTATTTATAGCCCTCCCAAAGAGAGAATGGATTGCATCTCTGTATTTGTTCTGTCAAGATGTACAAGACGATCTTCATTTCTGACGTGGCATTGTATTTACATAGATGAGAACAATGAGAATGCAGAGTTCCTGTACTACATGAATGAGGGTGTTTATGGTCCATTCAACCTCAAGCTACTTGGAAACTCCATCGCTGCCCCATCAGTGCATAAGGTTAGTAGGTTTCCACCCTAGAGAGTTCAGCCTATTCAAGACTAAATTCCATATCTGATGGCAGGTCTATCTGAGTAATGGAGTTAGGTCATGCATTATAACTGTTAGGGGAAGCGGGATTAGAATTGCTATAGATAATGAACTATACAGCCTTGTTTACAGATTTTATTACATTAGTATTGTCTTTTTCAACACAAAGCCCGGGGTATTGAAACGTACATGGAGAATTCTTATATAATCAGCCAATCCAGAAATAGCAGGGTGGCACCCACTCTTCATCAGAATGAACTCTTCAGTGGATTGTGTGGATTTTGTTCTGCGTTCTATTTATGTGCACAACTCGTTAACGAACCAGTGAAACTAAAAGTAGATCTGAATCATGTAATCATGTAGTAATCAATCACTGAAAAGTAGCAGGCCATTGAAAAGTAATTTAAACAAAAGTTTAGTTGTAATTATTTGTGGTTGTAGTTGCTGATTCTTTTTTAAATCAGAACTTTTGGTACACATTAAGTCAGTGTTTTAAGCAACCTAAAGACTGAGACTTTTGGAAACACTGTTGACCTTGTTTTAATTTAGAAACTCGAGGGTTGCGATGACCCAGTTGTCTGAATTTGCTGTCTGATTGGGCCTTAACAGCAACTGTGCACACCTGATTTGTTGCATCCCTTTCATGCTTTCTAGAAGAAAACCAAATCTTAGCTTAGCCTTGAATTCCAGCTGTTTATTCAATATGAATACTGAGTTAAAGGTGTTTATATCCTTGGTGTCAGTATCCAGTGGCATTATCAGCCCCCATACATAATTCCACATCATGTACCGTGTTTCAGCTGTATAAGAATCCTTGGAGGTTGTTTCTGAAATGTAAGGTTTCATTTTTTAAAAGGCTACCTTTTGAATATGAATTAATATGGATGTTTGTAAGTTTTCTAATCATTGCATATTTTAATGATGCCATTTCCTTTTTACAGCATGCATTGTGTGCTGAAGAGGCAGTGTATCCCAGCAGCCTCTGGGGCCCATCTTTGGACCAGCTCGATCAGGTGGTGGAGCGCTGCCTGCTACCAGAGCTCACTGTGGGAGACTGGCTTCTCTTCTCCAACATGGGAGCATCAGGTCTGGAGGAGTGCAGCTGCCTCTCGGGCTCATCCCAGCTGCCCGTGTACTACACCGTCTCCACCTCTGACTGGTGAGTACTGAATCATATTTTTCAGGGATACATGTGTACATGTGATGGGAGGGTTGTCATTGTGTGTTCTTGGCGGCATCTGCAGGTACGAAATGTTGGAAGCCGGCGTGGTGTTGGACAGCACCATGAAGAACTTCGACATGGTGCAGTACAATGCATAAACTCCCGTTTGCCCCAGCCCAGGATGATGTTGCACAGACCCTCCTCAACCAGAGTGAGGTCAGAGTGGTATTATGGGACAAGCAGCTTCATGTGGTCAACATTCCAACCACCTTGGAAAGTGTCGTGTCATATTATTTCCTCTAGGAATTGGACTTTTTTTTTTTTTTTTTACCTCTGAAAATAGGAAATTGTTGGCTTATAGCTAATGATTCTTACCTCAAATGATTTAAAAAAGGTATCTGGAAGATAATCTTCTCATGTTTGCTCCTCTCTCTAATTGACCTAAAGAAAAACAAAACCTGTCAGCTTAAAAAAACTCCAGCCCAAGCTTGAATGACATTATGCAACAAAATGGATGACTCTTTGGAGATGGGACCCCCAGCCTTTTTGGGGTGGTTGTTTCCTAACTAAAATCCAGTTTACAAATGCACAATTAATTTAAATCATGTTCTCTATTGATTACCTGTCAACAGTCTTGTAAATCGTGTGTCTCTTGAACACATCAGTTTTGTCTGTATATGATTTTTGAGGCGTTTGAAGGAGTCAGTGCCTTGTGTAGACTCTACTTCAAACACCACATAATTTAAATGAAATTATGACAATGGCGTAACCTATTATTGCAGTTCACCTCATTACATTTTATTTATTGGATTCAGATAGTACTGGGGCATGTTAAAAGCTCCAACTTTAAGTGTATTTTTGCCCAGGTATTATGCAGTGACCCATCAACAGTGTTTTTCTGACAAGATATTGATGTGTTTTTTTAACGCTACATGGATTTAAGTGTGCTGTGATTTACCATTTGTGACCTCAGTCATTTTCCCTTACTTGTAAGGCATGAAGGATCTGCTATGGGATAATTTATCAACACTGAGATGT
Source organism: Sphaeramia orbicularis (assembly GCF_902148855.1). NCBI lineage: Eukaryota > Metazoa > Chordata > Actinopteri > Kurtiformes > Apogonidae > Sphaeramia > Sphaeramia orbicularis. The sequence continues at coordinate 8,748,173 of NC_043967.1, read as the reverse complement.
GGCTTTGGTGTATAGAAATCTACATTCACATTTAGAAAGGCACTCCTGGCCTCTAATAGAGAGAGGTGAATCAGGTTTACGATGCACAAAATCTTTTGTAGGTTAAACAAATACTGTGACATTTCACAATGCAGCCCTGGTTTCTCAGATCTGTCAGATTAGGGGTTATTCCTCGTCCTCCTACGATCTGAAAAACCAGCAAACGACCCTATCCTGAAGAGTGCTCAAGCATATATGATCAGTATCTGAAGTCAAACACAAGTTAGTTGTACATGACCTCTCTGGGGCAGTGCAAATATTAAAATGTTTCCCTCATGCCTTTCTATTGTTATGAGGGCCATAATGCACAGTCTCTTGTACAGCTAAATGTCTAATATTATAAAAGATGACCTGACTTAACCATCAGTTTTTAAAGAATCCTGTCCTTGTGTTACAAATTACTGATGTATTAATTACTTGCTGTCTAAGGCACTAATGGACCATAGCCCATTTTTTGACTGTAAATTGTGCTTGTTAAAGTAATGAAAGTGATTAATTTAATACATTTCTGACTGAAATCATTTGTCCTGTGTATGTGTGATCTTTGCCATTGAGGATATAGAAGTTGCCCTCTCACCTGTTCATCCACTTCTTAGAGTATCTGTTAAAAGCCTGCACCATAATTCAAAAACAGACTGTCAGACCAAAGAGTTATTTTGTTACTGGTCTATTGTACAAGAACACAGGCATTAATGTGATTTCACAAAGATAGTCCCCAAAAGAGAAAGACATCCCAACATAGACTGTCAGTTTACAGATAAATTACATATCACTGCATCAGAAAACAGTTTGTAGTAGTAACTGGCACAATACAACAGCAACTTTGAGTATCACACAGACGGGCTCAAATGGGGCGGTGTTAGAAATGTGAAAACTGCATGGCTATTAAGTGTCCTTCAAGATGGAGAATTCTACCTCACAGCACCTTCAGACAGAAAGGATGGATTACTAAGTGAAAAAAAAACCTATGAACATGTAATAGGCATGTCATATTTCCACCATCTGTATTTGCTACAGTAGTTTGGCCCTTGAGTGTGTTGTCCAAGTAAGTTAATTAAAGTTAATCCAAGGTTTCTTTAAGAGTAGCTGTTAGACCTCCAATCAAGTATGTTGTGTTTACAATAATATATATAATATAGTATAGTATATATAATATATAATAACATATGGGATATGAAGCCCTCTTTTTATTTCAGTGTGTGGTAATAAGATAAGTGGAGGTTTGGATGTAGGACAGGACACAAAATCCATCACTGTATAGAGGAGAGTTGGGCAACGTGATTGTAAATAAAGACAGAACATTTATTAATCAGATGGGAACAAAGCACTCATTCATGCACACACAGTATGGCATCTGGGAGAAGTATTCTAATAGAAACACGACATATGTACTTATATGTCTGGATAAATAATGCAGCAACTGATGTGAATAGAAATATCAAGGAAAAGGAACAAAGTGAATGCTTGTTTTTAATCATTACTATGTGTTTGGAGATGATGTGCCATTTAGGTGTGTTACCTCTGGGATGAGACCCTGCTATGATGAGAAATTCTGCTGCAGTACAGCCATCATACCGGCTGCCATTTAATCTGGTCTTCTACGATGACATTGTAATACTAGCTATGACCTTACCAGTCAAGGTTAATATTTAGGATATTTCTTTGGTCTGATGTCCAAAACTTTTTATACAAATATTAGTTGTTTAGCCAAGTTATAGTGTCATGTGATGGAACTAATCGACAATTACAGTTCACTTTATTGGGTTAAAAAATAGCACTGACTTCCAAATGAAAAATGATTTACTAGCCAAAAATAGTTCATTTCATATAGCATTTTTATAATTCATCAGAAGTTAGCAAGGAGGTCACACTGGTGACTTAAAGTTGCCTTTCACTTTAGCATTATCACGATATATGAAAATTGTTAGCCAAGAAAGACAAACATAAGATTAGGGAAAATGTCAACTCAAATTGTTCAAAAGTACAAAAAGTAAAATTGTAACTAAATTTCGCAAGTGTTTTCCTACATATTTTGATGTTTTAGCTAGCTGTAATTTTTTTTATGTTTTACATTTTATATAAACTTTTCAGGCCAAAAGTATTGTTAACTTATTAGTAATTTAACTTATCCTCATATCAAAATGGTGGGTGAATGTAATTGGTTAAAAAAGTAGCATGATATGACGTCACACTAGAGGGACCGCCCATTTAGCTCATTTTCTCGACAGCTCATTGGTCCCCTTTAGTCATATACCATGTGACTAAATGGAGGGGGCCCTGAAGCCACGCCCCTTGCCCTAGCTATGTGTGACAGAACATCAAAAATCCACTTAACAACTAAGTGAGTGCATGAAGTTCACAAACTGAAGTAGAAACACATCAACAGGGCCATCTCAAATAGTGATGGACAGTGTAGATAAAAGAATAAACGCTTATTTAGTTTTTTAGTTGAGGAAGCTCCCATTGGTCAGTGGGTGCAGTATGCAAATGAGGACAGCTACGTCATATCCTGAACTTGAGCGCCATTTTTTCCTCCATAGAGAAAGAAAGGGACAAAAGCTAGACCAAAAATAACTTATCTCCGGAGGGGGTTCGCAAACATTTACTTTAATATTTGACTACATTACTTATAGAGTAGTGTGTCTGCACGGAGTGCGCCGATCTGATGAGTATCTCTGCGCAGCGGTTTCAGCGGGCGCAGTTTACCGACACACACACTTGAGGGCGGGTGGAAGTGGAAAACGTTAACCCTGTCGGAGGTGGCACAGCGACAACTAACGTCGACCAACACTGAAATTGGACGAGGTAAATATGTGAGAGGAGGCTGTGCATGCTCCTCTGATGAGAAGAAGCGACGTGACCGGCTCATTGACCGGCGTGTTGCTATCAGCTGCAGTGGGTTTTAACTGACTCCTCCATAGACAGCATCCACAGAGCTGTTGGCGCACACGGCTGTTTAAACTGTGTAGAGTTAGATACTATTCTGAATATTTGTAGATACCGTGTTTCCTTTGGAAATTAAATAGCTTCTTCATCCATCAGTTATAGATTATATTCATTATAGCTGTATCTGTTGCAGATAGTGTGCGAGATGCATGGAGACACATGCTGTTACACATCAGCAGTTAATGTTTTAATGTTTATTAGCATTGTGCTAATGTAGAGGTTGTGTGTGTGTGTGTTTTTTTTTTTTGTTTTTTTTTTATAACAAATAGTGCAATGCTTTGAGTTGTCTTGGTGATGGTCGGTGCAGGCATATTGGACTATAGTGTTGCAGTACTAGTGTTTTAATGACCATATTTACTCACATTTTTAGCTTTGATTCCAATGAATTTTAATGAGTGAAACTTAAAAGTAACAGGTTTTTATGCTTCATTGAGCTGTCATCATAGCACTAAAACCATAACACTGAATGGAGGCACACTTGTTGGTTTCAACACTGTATAGATCAACTGATCACAGTTAAATTGGATTTACTGTAATTACATTTTTCTGAACCTGTATAGTTTTTCACATGGAAATAACTGTATTTATGTAACTAGAAAATAAGTACTAGTTCAGCTTTTAACCTATTGACCTTTGGAGATTTTATTATAGGAACAAGTAGACTAAAGTTTTTACAAATACAGGATCAGATGATAATCTATGCACTAATTATTCATGAGAAAATTAGGATGCTTTGTTATTTTAAAAAGAAATACAATTTGGAAATTGTTCATATGTCTCTCAGCAAATTTCTGTCTCATGCACAAAACAAAACCCAGGAGATTTCAATGGTCAAATTTACATCAAATGTTTACTTTTCACTACTTTGTCATTGTGATCTAATAATTATTTTCAAAGCGCCACAAACTAACAACTGTTAATTTTGTGTTGACTGTTGTCATTTTAATTTTGCAAAGGTAAACCTTTTTTCTTGAGCTTTAGATCAAATGTAATACACCAGGGCTGTACGCTTACTTTTTATCTGGTAGCGCTGGTGCTAGCAAGTTAAGTAGCACAAACAGTTGGACAGTTAGTTAACGTGTTTATTGGCTAAATTAATTTGATACTGATCAGAAATTCTAACAATGTTGAACAACAATTAAACTGATTCTTTAACCTTTATTTTTGCTCCACCTGAACACAACAGGATGAATGTAAACATTTTTAAATATGAAAATCAACAGTACTATATGCATTGCTCTATATGCAGATGATTCCACCATTTATCTGTCCGATCCTGATATTGGTGAACTTCAAAAAGCTCTAAATGAAGAGTTAAATCCAATTGCCAATTGGATGAGAGAAAATAAATTAGTGCTCAATACTGAGAAGAGTAAATGTATGGTGTTGGGGTCAAGACATTTTTTATAAAACTCCCGTTTTGAATTTGCATGTAGGCAGAACTATCATAGAACAAGTAGCTGAGGCGAAGCTGTTGGGTGTGACTGTTGATAGTATGTTGACATGGAATTCTCATATAAAGCAAATATTAAATAAAATTGGCAGAAGCATTGGTGCTGTTGAACAATGTAGAAATTGCATACCATATCAAATAGGGAAAATACTAGTGTAATCATTAGTTCTATCACATTTAGATTATTGTTCAATCATTTGGTCAAACACATCAGTAACTAGAAAAGCACTTGGAGAGCGCAGACCTCCGCCAAGGCACATCAGTCCACCCACCCCCCGATCACCATCAAAATTTAGTCATTTGTTCCTTGTGCCAGTATTAAAATTTCCTGAAGTTTTTATCCAAATCCGTCCATAACTTTTTGAGTTATCTTGCACATGGACAGACAGACAGACAGACAGACCAACGCCGGCAAAAACACAACCTCCTTGGTGGAGGTAATAAATCTAAATAAACTTCAAATTGTGCAAAACAAAGCAGCTCGAATAGTCCTAAACTGTCCATTCAGAACAAGCACTAGAGACACTCACACCCATCAGGCCTCGTTACATGTAAAAGGTAGAATTGGATACTCTTTGGTTAAATTTATTAGACATATCATAATTACAAAAGCACCTGAACTTCTTTACAATAAACTGACTTTCTTCAGTGACGTCCATCAATATTCCACACGCCAGTCAGGGGACAGACGTTTCCTGTTGCCTGCCTGTAGGACGAATCAAATACAGGGAAGTGTGCGATATAGGGCAATGGTGGCATGGAATACACTGCCACAATTTTTAATTTCAGAAATTCAAGCAGTTAGTTTTTCTAAAAGGATGAGAATTTTCATATTTACCCAATAATAACTGAGCTATTGCTCATCCTATAGTGCACACATCATCTAGATGGTTTGTTTTTCTTTTGTTTGTTGTGGGGCTATTTTTTGTTTCTGTTTTTTGGGTTTATTTATTTATTCTTTTTTCTGTTGTTGTTGGTATTATTATTATTGTTATTGTAATTGTTTTGTATTGTGTGCTGTTGTAGATTTTTGGTTTTTGTGTTGTTGTGTTGAGTGTATGTACATCCTGTTCGTTGAGTGAGTTGTGGGAAATTGTGGTGCTTTGTTTTTATGTTAATGACCCCAGGAAGAGTAGCTGCTGTGGTGTGCAGCAGCTAATGGGGATCAAACTAACTAATAAACTATATTTTCAATGCGCATCAGTGAATAGTTTGTGTTGGTCTGAATTAGATATGGCTTATTGACAAGAAACAATTCTAATCAGTCCCACAATTCAAAATAGATTTTACTCAACAAAAATGTATAAAGTTCCTTTTGACTGAAGAATATGCTTCATTGTGCTTGAAAACTTTGGAGCTTATACTGTTCCAAGGTTTGAGCGAGAGAGAGACACACACATCGCTTGCAAATTCAATCAGACAGATGCCGCCCTGGGCGCTGATAAGGGGGGGGGTAAACATGACACATTCATGGGGCCCAGCATTTGTGGGGGGCTCATACAGCAATGGAGGGGATCCAGTGAATACAGGCTAGAAGTTGTGAAATTTTGTGTAAGATCCACTGTATAAGAGATGCACAGAAGTCGGGAGTCGGACATTGAAAGTATGTTAAACTTCAGTTTCGTTTTCACGCTAGCTTAAGTGGCGTTTTGTATGGACTGTACCCCCACATACATTGACATTGTTGACGTGACATACTGAGGTAGAAGCTACAGAAAAATACCTCTTCATTTTGCTTGAGGCTTCTTGTTCTTTGTTATGTAAAAAAAATGAGACAAATGTCCCGGTTTCCCAGCACACATCAGCGAGGGCAGGAACGTTTACCCGGAAATGTAGTTCTTTTGTATTCGGATTGAGAAGGACAGTACACACTACAGCTCCCATGAAGCATTGTTCCAACAACTGACAAATAGGACAAGAGACAGTAATATAGCCTAGTTTCCCCACTATTTTAGACATGATACCAGTGCGACTCCTTTGCACTTGTGCTAGTGGATGCATATTTCTCTATGCACATAATGATTTTTAGTAGCAAATGCAACAGAAATTGTCACACTGTACAGCCCTGTACACATGACAGTAATCAATTTGACTGACAACTTGTTCATTGCTTGGCCTTGGGAAAACGCAAATAAATGCACAGCCTGGCCAAAAAAAAAAACCCTAAATATTTAGCAGGGCTGTCTTTAACTTTGATATTAGGACACATTCACTGTGACATTGTGTATGCCACACAATGCAAATGCAAAGCCACAATAAATGATGCAGAATTTATTTCCATCTAGATTTGCTTAAATTTTTCATCAAGATCTTGTATTGATGATGGGAGAGTCAGACTGCTGTGTAAATTCCTGTCCATCACATCCCAAAGGTTCTCTCTGGGGTTCAGGTCTGGTTTCTGTGGTGGTCAATCCATGTGTGTAAGTGATGATGATGTCTCGTGCTCTCTGAACCACTCTTACACAGTTTGAACCTGATGAATCCTGGTACTGGCATTTTGGAACATGGTTTTGTCAATGAAGAAGAAAAATCCACTGGTCATTCTGTATATTCAGGTAGTCAGCTGAGCTCATTTAATGGGCACATGTTGTGGAATCTAGACCTGACCAACTGAAGCAACCCCAGACATTAGTCGTGATGGGTAATCACTTCATCACCTCTCTTTACCCTGATGCACCCATCACTTTGGAACAGGTCAATCTTGACCAACATGACCTTTTGCCTTTTGAAACACAGTCCAATCTTTATGCTCTCTATAAAACTGATGGTTGTTTCAGAAATGAGAAGCTAATAGAATAGAACCAATTGAATGATCTGTTTGTTGAGTTAAATCTAGGTGTACACTTTTATGGCCATGCTGTGTACTTAAAATTAACTGTACCAGTGATATTTTCATATGCATTAAATTTTTGTGATACTGGTCTGTAATATAACAATGTGTTATTATTCTCTTACATTCATCAGGCTTTGTGAGGAATATGTATCAGGCCCCTGTTGGAAATGTTGAGACCATCCGTAAGGCACGTAGGGCTGTGAAAAACATCCTATGTGAGATTGGCTTGGAGGACTGCCAAAAACATCTGAAGGTAGGTTTCACGAACTATGTGTCTGACTGGTGGACTGTATCAATATCATCTTAAATACAGAAGCCACTTCTAGGTGTGAAGAGGAGAGTTTTCATTAGTGAGATTATAAATGGGAAGGAAGCAAGCAAGTACCATTATAACTATTAATGTAAGCGCCTTACCTTTTTGTGGAATCATTTGTTATCAAAAGTTACTGTAAAACTACATGTTAAAGCAGATAATTAAATTATTTTCCCCTGTGGGATCATGCTCCTGGGCCAGGTTTACATCTTTGTCACTTTTTTCAGCCTTGATGAGTCTGCATTCTGGAATATTGTTTGTAATGAAAGTCACATAACAACCTAAACCTGTCAGATTTAGCCACTGATAAGAAATGTCAGACTTGGGGTTTTCCCTAGTTTTTTCACAGCCTCAGGTTCTATGGTGGATTTTTGTGGTCATTGAGTAACAAATAAATATATTTCAGAAGTATTTTAGATCTATGCTGTTTCAATCTTCATAAAATTGCTTATTAGCCTAGTATTTTTCCTGACTTGGTAATGAAAATAAATGATAGAGAATATAACAGATTGCTGATGCTGTTCATTTAGTTAAAGGCTGGTTATTGGAATTCATTGGAATTAGAATATCAGTACTTGAAAGCAAACATATATATATATATATATATATATATATATATATATATATATATATATATATATATATATGATAAAAGTGATTTTAATATGAGTGGCACTAGAGGGAAATTCCAATAATTTGCCTTTGGTTGTTTTATGACAGATACATCTGGATGTTTTATAGGCATGTCTGGATTCTTATAGAATCACATATATTGCAATAATTTGAGCTCAAGTTAATAATCTTTCATAATGATAATAGTCTGCACCTGTGTAAACGCAATTGGATGGAACTAACAGAAATGTCATTTTCTGTCAATATTTACACCACATTGTTTTCACTATCAGAAATTTATTTGACTATTATCATTGTAGTTTTTATTTTAAAAAATGTGCAAGTTGTAGATTTTTCCATTAATATCAGGCTTGAGAAAGGAGGGGGAAAAAAAGGGAATGCTCATTGATGAGGGAAGCACATGTCATGTGAATGGCCTTCACATTTTTGTGTGCCTTTTGTAGAAAATAATAATCACAAAATATCATTGGTCAAAAAATATTGAAATCTTCTAAAGAAAACTTAATAGCTTGGCAAGACCATACATGACAGCCAAAGTGAGTGGAGAGTTCTGAGCAGCAACAGAAAACTCTGATACATGTCACTTCTACCCATGCAATTTTCTTTAAAGTCTCGTTTCAACCAGCTCTATATGTCAAGTGTCATGAGATAACTTTTGTAATGATTTGGTGCTGTATAATAAAATGTGATTTATTGATACAGTTCACAAAGCCTAAAAAGCAAATGCAAAAATGCAGTTTTTATTTACAGGATGCTTATTTTACCAGTGACCACAGAATGAACAGCAACAAGTGGTTAATCACCTCTACTAAAATGTCATCATGACAGTGTTTTTGTGGGATAGTTGAATGCATCAGCAATCACGCCTTCCAGAACACCACCAAGACTCCAAAAAGGCTGGGTACTATGAGCAACTGTTCAGTGCATAGGTACAGACAACAGTCAGAGCCCTCCATCCAGTCTTTGATGATTTGTTGATAACATTTATATTTTTTACTTTTAGAAATTTCAGAATTTATACTCCTAGGAGATGTCTACAACAGTTGTCATGCTCTCCAGTAGCTCAGTTTTTGTTGGGCTATATGGTGACACTCCCTTCACCCTAATTTCATCTGTTATACCATCCAGCTCAAAATTCATACCCTTTTCCATGTTTCCCCGGGTATCAGATATAGCAGTTACACTGAATGGTTGTGAAAATCTGTGTAAATATGATGTTGTTATTGCAGTTTGTATGTAGACTTCTGCTGGTGAAGTGTATAATTGATCATTTGTCCTGTGATTTAATGATTGTACTGTTCATCAGTGTTGTAGCAGCAGGTCTATTTCGTGTTTCACCTCCGGTAAATAGCACTACATTGATCAACATTTTGCATACCAAACAACTAATCAATTAATCAAAAATAACCGACAGGTTAAATGACAATGAAAGTAATCATTAAATGCGGTTCTATTTTCTTATCTCCCAAGACATGTAAATATTTGACATGTTTATTATTTACTTTTATTCTATATATTCATCATGTTTTTGATTTACCACTGACCTGTCTTGTCTTTTCATATGTTTGTTATTGCAGCTGTGTGTAGTACCATCGCTCAAGCCAAATTTCCCTGCAAAGACAGAATTTTTTTTTTTAATCTTGTTTTGTCTGGACATTTCGGAGAAACTGAATGCTTACTGCGACATTGCTTCAAATACTAAAGAAATGTTTTCTATTTTCTACTGTCCAGGAACTTAAAGAAAACTCTGAGAAGGATGAAGATGAAGAAGAGGTGTTTGAGGACACAGAGTGGTTCAATTTTACAGATGGATACAATGGCAGACTACACAAAAAAGTGGGTGTTGCACTTAACTCCAGTTGGCAGTGTTTGATTTTTTTTTTTTTTTTTTAAACAATCAATTGTAACATTAAATATTGTTAGGACCCAATAGCTACCTGAAGACTTTATTTGGAATACTATGCCTAAAGTTTTAGATATTTTCATCTGAAACATGTTTTTCTTCTTTCTTTTACTCCCTGTCTCTATAGTGGACTTACCGGTCTCGGGCTCTGTGTTGTAGCATGTGCAAGTACTCCTCACAAAACATCTATAACTTCAGGAGCCATGTTTCACGCTGCCATGAATATGTGCAGGCATTCTGTGCATTGGCACTCTGTTCTCAGTGCTCCTACATCGGCAACCCCAAGGATCTCAAGAAACACATGCTGTTCTTTCATGCCAAATTCACCCCTCATGTCCAACCAGCAAGGGAAAGCATAGTACCCACCCATCGTGGAAATGAGAGGTATCAATGCAGAAAATGTGGATACCCAAGTTCTTCTATATTTGCAATGAAGAAGCACATCATTCTCAAGCACCTTGAGGGTTTAACAGAACAGTATATTGGCTACAGATTACACACTCAAGGCGGCACATCTACAAGGGTCTACTGCTGCAAGATGTGTAAGGGGAACACCGGAAACCTAGACCAAATGTTGCACCACATGCTGGTTTCACCGGCACATTATTCGGTCAGCACACAGGTGCAGAATTTAATTCATGAGAACAAGAATTATACCATTAAACCTACAGCCAATGGAAATGGCGTGTTTCTGACGTTTCCAAATATTGCCCCTAAACTACAGCAGCCTCACTTGTTAAACAGTAAGCCTCTGGTTTTACCAAGCAATGGCCAGCATGCTGGAACTGTATTGACATTACAAGGACCTCCAAACAGTACAACTCTCATATGTTCCCCTGGATCCAATCAAGCTTTTCTGCCTCCTCAAGCATCGGCCCTAGTGCAGCTGGCCAGTGCTGAAGCTAAAGGTTTGCTTCAGCCTGGTGCCACAATAGCTCTTCGAAGTGCTTTGCCTCAAGGACCCTCCATGGTCCAGATTCCCACAGTGTCTAACATGTCTCTTAAACAGGCACCACTAACCCTGGCACCTCAACCACAACCACAACCGCAATCAAATCAACTAGCGCAACAAATCCTTCTTCCATCAGGACTGCAGGCCAACATGGCGTCTGGTCCTGGGACTGTATCTAAACCAGCTGTGGCTGCACAAAATGCATCAGCAAACCAAATGTCATTGCAAGGCACCATGCTGACTTCACAGTCTCTGCTGAGTCACCTAATCCCAACTGGCAACAAAGTAAATGGCATGCCAACGTACACATTTGCACCTCTGCAGGTTGCGATGCCTTCCTCTCAGAGCACAAGTACCCCTCTTAAACCTGTCGAACAAGTGAGCAACTCATCACAAACAAAAAAGTGGATTACCTGTCCCCTCTGCAATGAACTTTTTCCCTCTAATGTATTTGAGATGCATACAGAGGTGGCTCATCAGACAAAATCCTCCACAATCAAGACAGAAAGTGTGGCTGCTCGAGCAAATTTCCTCAAGAAAATGCCTGACAAGACTGTTAAATGTCTAACATGCAAAATTCTGCTATCAGAAAAGAGCGTCTTTCAACACTTGCTGCATGGCCTGAATTGTTTGTCTTGCTCAGCGACATTCTTTTCAATTAAACAGCTTACTGAACATGTAAAGGTACACAATCCTGCAAGCAAGGCCTACAGTGACTTCCTTAGGCAGAAATACAGGGTGTACACTAAAAGCATGGGAGGAATCCTGTTCCCCCACTTCGATGTCCACACTACTGGACCAAAAGAGGTTCTAGGAGAGCATGAAGTTAATCTGGCTCTGGTCACAAACTCACTTGACCTTATCTACTTCAAGTTGCAGCCCAGCAGCCAGCCTGACATCTGTTCCGCACCCGCAAAAATCAACAGCTCATGCTGTCCCTTCTGTGATGAGAAGTTCCATAACGAAGCCAAACACCTTCAGCATTTGAAACAAAAACACTATGTTGCCCCCACCATTCATGCAATCTTAAAGACTGAGGCTTTTAAGTGTATATACTGCAATGGAGTGTACACAGGAAAGGTCACCCAGCAGGCAGTAATGCTCCACATTCAACGGTGCCGCTGTTCACCAAAACAGCCACAGGTTCCTAAACCCATAGGAGGGACTGAGGACTTGTCCAGTGGAAGAGGGGCACAACAACCACCCAAGCCACCTCAGCAGCTCACTCAGCCATCAGGCCTGTACTTTCTCCAAGTGCCACAAGGGCTAACTATTAAACAAACTTTGGCTCCAGCAAAAGTGATTCCAGCACCACACTCTGTGACCCGACCCAGCGTTGGCCCTAAAGAAACTGAGGCAGAGATGCAATCCAAGAAAAGACTAGAGGCAGCATGGAGGGAAGTTATGGAGGCCAACAAACGAGAGAGAGAAGAAAAGGCAGCCAGGCGCAAAAAACAAGTGCAGGAAAAGCTGTTGCCCACACCAGAGCCTGAACCTCAAGTTGACCCCACCGTGAAGCTAGCTGTAGAACCCACCCTGATTGAGCGCCGCTGCAGTGACGAGCGTAGAGAATTCATATCCAAGTACTTCAATGTTAACCCATACGCGACCAAAGCTGAGAGCGATGAGCTGTGCAAGAGACTGTCACTCACCAAAGGAGAGCTGGCAGCCCTCTTTAGTAAGAAACGTAGTAAGTGCATGAAGACCCTGAAGAAGAACACTGCCGCTATTCTCCTTGGCTTCAACATGACTGAACTGAGCAAAGTGAAGCACAACCTCCTCATCCCAGAGCAGAAGCCCCCCGAGCCAACGGATGACACAGAAAATGCTGACAATGGCGAACCGGAACCAATGGATGAAAGTGAAAATGTTTGTCCGGATGAAGAACAGATGGAGCAGATGGAAGAAGTCCAGAAGTCCAGTGAAATGGAGCACGCTGTTACTGCAAATGAGTAAAAAAACAGATGAGATCAACACCCTGACATTTTATTGATGGCCTTTTCTGTTCAGTCACTCGACATTTTTCATGCAATCCATGCCATGTGTTTCATAGATAGATGCTAGCGAGAACAATTTGTTCACGTAGCCTCTTTTTTTAGTAGTGCTTCATTTGACTTCAGTATCATATCAGTGGTGTTAATTTCCTTGTAAATGCTCATGAAATGTTGTGATACTCCTGTGATTAATACAATGTCTGTGACACAGTATTGGAGTGTTCAACTACCCCATTATTTAGCTGGTTACAGTCTCATTAAATCATTGCTACTGACCTCAACTTAAGCACTGATCTGTTCTTTGTTTTTGCACCTCTTAAAGTCCATTTTACAAAATGTCTTTTCTTTTGCCTGTTTGCATATATATATATATATATATATATATATATATATATATATATATATATATATATATATATATATATATATATGACTTCTGGCACATGTCTGATTAGTATGCTTGCCCTTAATGACTTCTCTTTTTTTACACACTGTATTTGGACCTATTTGTCACATGCATAGTTTTGTCCATACTTTTTTTTGGTTTTTTTTAACATGTTAACTGTAAGGTGGTCATTCTCCAATTCCAGCAGACTGTTAAGATGAATGTTCAACTTGCAGAAGCCAAATCACTGAGAATGTACAATGTTGGAGTGAAGTAGCCTAATCTTCAGCAACTGAACATATGGTTATTGGAAGTCTCGGACCCTGTTGTTTTGCATGAGGCTTTGTTTATAGTTCACATATGATTTGTGCCATTGTGAAGTCTGCATATTTTCAAAGGACTTGTGGAAATTTACTTCCTAGAGATTCATAAAATATAAAAGCATAAATAATGGATGTTTTTACTTTTATCATCTTCTACCTTTCTGTTCTCCTGAGCTGTTTTTGTACTATACTTGTATTTTGTATAATTCCTAGAGGATGGAGAAGTTTTGGAGCGGTACAGATTCTTATCCTGTCTGAAGCTGATATTATGTAAGAGAAAATAATAAAGTTGTTTCCTTTTCATTAAATGACCCATCACCCTTCATTTTCATAAACAATACTATAATACAAAGGAAATGTCTTTCAAACTGCTCTCTTAGAATGACAAGCAAGAAAGGCAGCACATAATGTGAAATAAAACGGTGATGTGATTAAAGAGTAGGTCTAATGCAGCTCTCAGAAGTTACATTTTCAATACATGTTCACGTCTCAGGTCCTTCAAAAGTCTTAAAATATCTTAAATTCAATTGTATAAATCTTAGGTCATTGAAGGCAACAGTAAATGAAAATAGTGATTTTATTAAAATGAAAGAGCAGGTTAAAAACCTGACAACCACAAAGTTTTACTGGAAAAGACCAAATAAAATATTCTCTGTATTATTGCTCACTATGACAGAACAGTCCAGGTCATAGCATTAATTTGTGAATCAAAAATTTCTCTGTCAGTCTAGCTGTTCTGCTTTAAAGTCCACATTTCTGATCCAAAATCTGTAAATCCACCACAGGACCTAGTACTGTTTTTTATGTAATACATCTATTCACTCATTTGCAAACTATAGATAAACCTAACTCATCTTAAGACCCAGATTTCTACACAAAACCTGCATCTGCACGGGAACATACACACTGATCAGTCGTAATAGTTCAAGTGTTGGAAGCCCCAAAATTTTGAAGGACTAATCTGTGATGGCCACATAATTGGGTCAGAACATCTCCAACCCTTGTCTAAGTAATGACAAATATATCAACCCAACTGAACATCTGTGGGATATGCTGATCTAACCTGTCCAATCCATGGATGCACCACATCCCATCCCATATTACTACTGTTGATCTCTTGGTGTAAGACCACACTGCACATCTTCAGAGGTCTGATGGAGTCCAGGCCTTGAGTCAGAGGTGGTTTTGGCATCGAAAAGGGGACTTACACAATATTAAGCAGGTTGGTAAGAATGTTACGATCGATACCGGATGCTTGGATTTAAAAAGAGATGTTTTATCCGAAATTCAGCTCAAAAACTCATTCAAGGTCTTAAAACACTAAAGTGTAACACACATAATAGTCAATTTAGTTATACAAAAACTCAAAATTCTTCAAGCATCCAACCTCATAAATAATTATATCTGATTTTTTTTTGGTAGAAACTAAATGTAACAGTTCCTCAACACGCTTCATTTGATATTCTTTTCTTGGAATATTAAGCGTTTCTTCATTGTTTCTTGACATTATTGTTACTTATTAAGAAAATTTTCTTTTTTTTTTTTTTTTACATTCATCTGAATACAGTTTATTTCTTCATGCAATTTATCAAGCGAGTCATCCTCAGTTTTTGAAACATGTTTGTAAACAAGAAAACCTAGACAGCTTCACAAGTCACATTTATGACAAATGTTGTCACAGTGGAACAAGAATTATTTCAAACCTGTATGTTTTCAACATAGACATCTGAAAACTCAACAACTGTTCTACGTAACAAACTTTATTGGCCACTGTTGAGGAAAAAAAAGGCATTCCCTGAAGCTTTCCTTTATATTAAAATATACCATCATTAAGACATTCTTATTATGTCTCATTCATTATTATCATAGTTTATTTTATGCAAAACTACTTCATAACTGATTTGATTTGATCAAGTATGGATGGGCCGCTGTAGCTATTGGTTTGAATGACCTTCAGTCTCTTCAAGTATTCCATCGGTAGTCCATTCTGCTCTGCACCTAAACACACCACCTAATATGAAACACAGAGGCACATATTGATTAACAACACAACAAAGTCTGGCTTAATTCCAGAGTCATGTATAATTTATCACTGACAGATTATATCATATCTTGTGCAGAGGTGTGCTTTTTTTTTTTTTTTGGAGTGTTTGTGTATTTGCATACCCACACCTGTTTGTACTGAGGAGAAGGAGGACATGTGCAGAAGTTGTTCATCTGATACGTCCTGCAGAGCATCAGGCCCTTCTCGGTCTCCACTGTCACCTCCAGTGGAGAGTACTTTCCTTGGCGCACCCCTTCCTGGCTGATGGTGACGCAGAAAAAGCTGGTTTCTACCACACAAACAACCTGTCATACTCATTAACAGCTGTGTGTTTCACGTTTGTGTCTCACTTGTCTAGGCTTGTGAGGTTTTTGTTGCTCAAAGTCCAGATGACTCCCCACACTTCTGCGCCTGGACAGAACTCAATGGTGGCCACGCCGCCGTGCCAGACGTTATCCACATGTTCCTCCCAGAGGCCAAAGTTCAGCTTATAGTCCTGTGAATACAGATGCACAGAGACAGACAGAGGAGGGGGACAGGGACAAAAGGTGATGAGGCATGCATGCTAAACAAAAACAGACCTTTTATTATCTGATTGTGATGTACAAGGAGGGGGTACTACAGTATGTTTGTGTCCAAAACATTTTCATTTCATTCCTTAAGTGGCTCGGACACACACAGTACAGTCCTGTTGTTGCAGCTGTCAAGGGAGAAGTCCTAAAGCTACACCACTGTTATTATGTAAGGCAAGGGTGTCAAATATATGGCCCATGGGCCAAAACTGGCCCGCCAAAGGGTCCAATCTGACCTGTGGGATGAATTTGTAAAATGCACAAATTACACTCAAGATATTAGAAATCAGTGGTGTCAAAATCATTTTACTTCTGGGCCATATACAGCACAATTTAGTCTCAAGGAGATTCTGTAGTGTAAAAAAGTAAAACTACACAAAAATCTTTACATTTACAAACTATTCTTTCACAAAACAACAGAATAACCTGAACAAATATGAACAGCACAAAATGTCTTAGGAGAAGTAAGTGGAATTTTAACAATATTATGCCTGTTATTCAAAGTTTTATGCCTTTGCAGATCCACTGTGTAAATTGTAATGTACATGTGTAAATGATAAGCTGAGGCATAATATTGTTCAAACTGCACTTATTTTTCAGGTTCTTCGTATTTGTTCACGCTATATTCAAGTACAGTTTGTAGATGTAAACATTTTCATGATGCAATTATCTTTATTGAGAAAACTTTGGATTTGACATTATTAACAGGTTATTATTTTTACTGGTCTGGCCCACTAGCCATCATATTATGTTGTATGTAGCCCCTGAACTAAAATGAGTGTAACAGCCCTGACGTAAGGGAATAACGAGGGCAGGTCCGGTGTGGGAAAAAATACGGACCTTGTAAAATTTGGACCTATTTGGAATTTGCGCATGCGCGAGCGCAGCCTTACCGGATGTCAGGTTCAGCGAGGCTTATGAAATAAGTACCTTGCGAGTAGAATTGTGCGCTTTTGGGTTAGGGTTAGGGTTAGGGGTTAGGGGTCGCTGAACCTGACATCCGGTAAGGCTGCGCTCGCGCATGCGCAAATTCCAAATAGGTCCAAATTTTACAAGGTCCGTATTTTATGCCACACCGGTCCAGTCATCATGTCCACTTCCAGGTATCACTGCAGCCACAGGACTAACACCATTCCACTGTCAGCTCCGTGTCGGCCACACCGGAACTAGTATGTCAATGAAGTTACAACTGCTACTGTGTGATAAAGTGGTATTAGCCACAAAATTACAGGAACTTACTTCCGTGTGACCGGACTTATTTATTAACAGCTGTCAGTCCCTCACATACAGGTTACATCCTGTCAACAGTACTTGTTCGTATACACAATATAAATTCAGAATGGACTGTGCTTCTATGAATAAAACACGCCGACCATAAGCATTACAGTCCCAGTTAGCAAGCACTCGTGGTAAGTACAGACACACACACGTAAATAATGACCATTTATGTCACACTTAATAAAATATATGAAATTACCTTCAGTCGGCCGGTAGTGCAAAATACCGCAGTAGGATTTGCCAGTTGCAGTCTTTCCTTCAACAGATTACTTCCAAATGCGAAGTACATGAAGTGGCCGTCGGCATCTGCAGACATGACTGTGCAACACTACCGGGATCAGCTGAGGACTGGAGCCTGGACCTACTGGTTTGTCCTCGTTAAATATTTATACTAAAGTGCCTTGGTTTGAAGATAAATACTGAGCTTAATTTTCAGACCTTTTCATTCACCCGTTACGGAAGGTTACGTTAGGTTACTTTAAAACCCGCCGAGCGTTTATTTATTCGGACATTCGAGCGAACACTTTTCTTTTTACTGAGAGAAAACACATACCATTTATAAATATATAGACACACACATCCTATTAGCAGTTATGATATGGAGCTCACGTAAATGACTGAACTCTGAGGCTTTACCATCCACTTCCGGGTCACAGCCCGTTCATAGGGGTCATCTGGAGCCTCATTAAAGAACTCGGAATTTTACTTTTCTCTCCGAATTAAGGAACATATTTCCATATATTGAGACATAAGTAATAGTTCCTTTGGTATGTATAGCCCATTTTATCATAGATATGTGGACCATGGTTTTTATACTTAAAAGTATACAGTATTGTTTTTCTTGTTGGACGATAGAGTGGTGTTCACAGAACTTTATTGAGCCATTTAATGAAATAATCTAAACCGAGATTCAACATCAAGAACCTTTTTAACAATATTCTAATAACACACAAAACCCAAGTTTATCCTCTTCATTGGGAGCATTTTAATGTACAAAATAAAGAAAAAAAGAAATACATGGAAATTCAAAAAATGTTTCCTCTAAGAAAAGAAAAAACTCAAATCCTGTACAAACAGACGGGAACCAGTGACTGCACAGCCTGTGGATCATCTCCTTGGGCCTCCGCGGCCCCGTCCACGTCCTCTGCCACGTCCTCGTCCTCTGCCTCGACCACGTCCAGCCACTAAGTGGAAAAGAGAACAGCATAGGCAAGAAATGAATGGGCTGTTACATTTAACACCATCAACATGTTGATTGAAGAGAAGCATTTCCTTCTATAGTGAGGAGCTGTTAATAGTTCTCTGGTTTATTCAAAGGATTTGCATTAATTGCCAGAAGATACAAACAGCTGTCTTTTACTAATAAATTAATTCTGCTCATGCTGATAATTGTGAGGGTGGAAAAAAAAAAGTTTGAAGGTGTTAGCAACAGTACTGTTACTCTGTGGGTACCTGGCATCATGTGCAGTGTACTGGTGTGTCCATGGAAATATATCACTTCCAAAACCTTAACAATGAACAATAACTTCCAACCTATTCAGAGGGCATCACTGATGGGGTGTGATTAAACAGGCAGCATAAATGCATAATTTGTAGTTTGTCAACCCATCGTCGCATAAAGTCTCTCATCCTTATTCACACAATAGCATGTTCTTAGGTCTGTATTTTGTAAATTACAAATTACAGTATATGGACCATGCACAAGACCATTCACCAGCTGCAACATTTATGTGCAGTAAAGCATGTACACACCAAGTACCCACCTGTGATTAGATCTCATTTCCTTCAGTACGAAAATTAAACGTGTACATCACTTTGATTTGCTGAGACCAAAACCCTAACCCTGATTCTAATTCTGGGTTTATTCTTTGACTATCCCATGCAAACCAAATCACCCAAGATGTATGACACAGTTTGCATCATCTCCATGAGTTTTTTAATACTGTGGATACCGTGGTCAAACCCAGGTCATGCGCATAAAGAACAGCACTTCAGCTAATGTCTGAGTAGACATACCTTCAGTGTGGTCAATGTGTCTTGGGTGTATTCACACCAGTACTTTGAGACATCTATGGCCCATTCAGATGTGTTAACGTGTTTCAAGTGATGATCCAATCAGTATCAGACGGCTCTAAAGCTGAGCGTGAACATATTCAGACACAATCAGGTCTGACCACTCAGGACTCATTCAAAGGTGGTTTGGGACACATGACCACACAACTAGTTATAGGCTGTTTACTCACCATATGTATCCTATGTATAAGTCAAATGCCGCGTTTCCACGACGTGGAACCAGCTCGACTTGGCTTGACTCTGTATTCCTGGAGACCGTTTCCATTACAAGATACTACCGACTTTACAGTACCTAGACGTCACACGCGTTACTTCCGTGTCGTTTGTTCAGAAAGTTGCTGATAAACTCGCTCGTTGCGTGTTGTCTTGTCTGAATTTTTACGTCGGTCACCACAGAATGAATCTCCTCGACTGACCATGGTGTAGTTTTGGGCTGTTATCATGTGGATTAACCTACCGCTACATTTACTGTAAACTTCCGCATCTGTTTTTTGTAAAACGGCGGGTCATACAGACAACTCTGACCAATCAGTGATCTGCAGTGTTTACACGTCACGTTTTAGTATCTGGTCCCCGGTCCTGGAACCTCAGCGGAGGTGATACCAAAAACTAGTACTGGGTACCAGATTCCAGGTCCTTTTTCGTAACGGAAATGCAAAAAGGCCGAGTGAAGTCGATACCTCGTAGAGGAAACAGGGCAAAAGTCAACGTGAATCTCCATCACTATTCCTCCTCTTTGTAGACAAAATGTCCACAGTATGAATAAAACATCCAATTTATCTGTTAAGAATTGTGTAGAAATCCTTGTATTTTACATGCCTGAAGATTCACTAAAGCATCAGCTTTAGAAAGTCAAGAAAAACAGTCAACCTAAAGCTGCCAGTAGTCTATACAGTGAACGCCACACCCCAAAGTCTGTTCAACTCGGAATTAAGGCCTGCACCATGCTTTAGGCTACTATGAGCTTGTTTATTTGGGTATAGAGCAGGAAAATGAGTTTCAGCCTGAGTAATGATCACTCATATTCTAATACAAGGAGTGAACAGGGTCCCTGCCAGTAGTTTAGGCTGATGCTTTAAATAATGCCACGTTTCCACTATGTGGTACTGGCTCGACTCGACCTTTTTACGTTTCCATTACTTAAAAGAACCAGCAATCTGGTACCAGTTGCTACTTTTCTAGTACTGGCTCAGCCAAGGTTCCACAACGGGTGAAGAGATAAAAATAAAATGTGACATGGAAACACTGCAGACCACTGATGGGTCAGAGAGTTGTCTTTGCATCTGTGACATGCCATTTAAAAAAAAAAACAGATTCGGAAGCTTACAGTAAATATAATGGTAGACTAATCCATGATGACAGCCCGCAAAACGACACCATGGTCGGTGGAGGAGGTTCAGACATTTCTGTCCTTGGTGGCTCATGAAATTCAGCGTGGGCTTGACAGGTCAACACACAATGAGTGAGTTTATCAGCAACTCTCTGAGCAGATGTCATGGAAGTTACGTGCAGCGTCACTATGACAACCAGGTACTCTAAAGCCAGTAGTATCCTGTAATGGAAACGGTCTCCAGGAATAGTACCTGGTACCCAAGTCAAGTTGTGTTGAGCCGGTACCACATAGTGGAAATGCGGCACAAGACTGGGCAGGGATATATGAACAGCCATGCTGTTTTCAGTAACACTACTACTTATTTATATATTAAGGAATGCATTTTTCACTCCTTCACAAACTCTCACAGGAATTCACTGTTAAAATGTCACACACTGAAATAAGGGTGTTTCTTTAGATGCATCCCCACTGAATATAACACAAGAAGGTTGATGGTTGAAAAGAACATGTCATCCAACACAATAATGCCTTGAAAATGCGATATGCGTAAGCTTTGACACTTTCCAGTACCCACCTGCTTCCCTCTTCTTGGACTTGATCTTTGGCTCAATGTCAACCAGCAAAGTGTCCAATGGAAGGCTGTCAGGGAGGATAAAGTAGCGGATATTGTTGCCACGAATGCTCAGTGATTCCAGCTGAGTTGGCTCCCTGTTTTTCAGGGTCATTTTCACTGCCTTCAAATGGGTGTTCATGCTCACATCAACACCTGAGTAGGATAAAAAAAGAAAAATGAGCAGGGAAAATTGAGAGGGTAGTAAGCCTTAGATACTGACACACTTACAGCTGTCTCCAGATGTGATTTTTAAAAATGTATTTATTTAACCTTTATTTAAACAGGAAGTTCCTTAAGATGAAATCTCTTTTTAGAGGGAGACCTGACCAAGAGGCACATCTGATCTGATACATCTGGCTTCAAGACAAGAAAATAACACAGGCACTCTGTTGACATAATACCAAGCAGCGTCATAAACCACAGGCTCCAGAAAGTTTAATCAAGTGCCCTCTAGGACTTTACTGTGTTTATACCCAGAACAAAACAAGAGCTGTTAAATCAGACTGCACTAGTGAATGTATTATAATAATAATAAAAATAAATAAATAAATAATAATAATAATAATAATAATAATAATAATAATGAAGTGCTTTTCAGGGCATTTAAAAACACTTTAAAGAACCAATGACACAAGATGCATAATCATTTCCATGTTTCATGACAGAGAATATTAGCGGTCGATGAGTATTAATCAGACAAATTTTTCATTCTCTACATATAAGATTTTTTCACATTCATGATAACTGAGCCAGTTGATAATTTTCTAAGAATTGCAGTGACGCTGGCCTTACAATGATCCAAAAGTGTGGTTTGGTAAGTCCAATAGTAAAAGAAAAAGCAGCAAAAGTCTCTCCAGCAACGTAAGAAAATCCTGAAGTTGACTTTGGAATGAAAGTGTCTATTCAGTGTTCTTGTCTAAATATGACAGACCTACTCTGGTACTTCGAATGCAAACTGCAGGAGTGAAAATTATATATACAAAGTGTTGACTAACAGTTAATTACAGCATTAGTATTACACTGAAAAAACTGACACAAATTGATAGCTTTGCAAAGGAATGTAAAGTTATTAACTTTAAACCTCCTTCTGCGTGTATGTGATCTGAATTTCACAACAGTCTGATGGATTTAGGCTGTGAATCTTAACTATATTTTTACATTTGGAGATGATTTCCAACTCATCTTATGGACTACTTTAGGTGACCATACAGTTTACAGTGGGCATCAAGCCATCTAACTTCCTACATAAGACTTCACATCTTAAGGACTTCACCATCATCCTCTCCAAAACTTTATACAATTTCGCCTACATTGTGGTTTTAGTTTCATGATGTCTTCAGGATTTTCATGGCTGTGGAAACACTAAGTGAAGTTTCTGCACTATAGATTATAAATCTTATGAACAGCCCCTCTTAAGTTGTTGTTGTATAATACATTTACAGCGTACAAGACGTCATAGTTTGTCATGAATTCACTCTATGGTTAATTTTTCAACCATCTCCTGCAGTTCAGCTGAGTGCGTCCTGTACGTGTTGTGTCTTACCTGTGATAGTACCATGGACCTGGGTGCCATTCTTCAGCTCAATGGTAACAGTCTCATGGCTCAATTTCATCAAAAACCTGTGGGTCAACACATACAACTCAGACTCTGCAGGTATGCGCTCATTTCCACTTTTTATGTCAGATATAGTTACACAATTTAAGATATCGGTCTATTAGCTAGCCACTCAATGCTAACTGCTCATGTACCTTAGCATTCATCACCAAAACAAAGAGCAACCCACTCTAGAAAAACCCACTCCATCTTATAATGGAGCCATAACCGAATACAGCCCTTTACGAGTGACACATTATGTTATCTCTGAACATTTACTGAACATCATTTGTGAAGCTCAGCTAAAACAAACACGCCCTGGAAACCAGTACACCGACAATACACACACATAAGATAATTTAAGTAACCCAAAACGACCCAACCGATTATTCGGCTACATCCACTTCTAATCGACGAACATAATTGCTAAATGCATGCATTTGACCCATTTCACTGCATCATTTCTTTTCACTGTAACATTGCAGTTTCCATTCATTTGGTTCACCTCCTCCTTCCCGCCTCATCTCCGTTAAAATCTAAATTCATCCGACGGCAGGGTGAAGGTTTCCACTTCGTGCATCTCCACAGACGACAAACTGCCGCCTTTCAGAAACACTCACCTGACTAGTTTCATGATGGTGATGGACTGAAAACTCAAATCCTCCACCAAAGACAGAAAAATTACAGCACTCAAGTGAAGACACAGGCCGCTGTTGTAAGAGTTACGTTCAGGTCGCGGTAAAACGACGTCATTAAATGAGCGACGGCAGCATTATTTCCACCTCCGCCTAACGGTGGAATGAGGTACTGCATATTCAAATAACATACTGTGATCTCCAGCAACACTAAAGGTCGTTCCTAGACCTACCAATCTCCATTATGAAAAATACAACGGAATAATTCTGTTACGTTTATTGAAATCACATAGCTCTGCTTCTTAAGTTATGAATTTTGAAGCTTGAAAGTCTTTAAATACTACAATTACATATATGTTTATGTTTATGTTTATGCATTGGCAGATGCTTTTTTCCAAAGCGACTTACAGGGGAAAACCAATTAAATCACTCAATCAATCAAATTTTATTTATATAATGCCAGATCACAAAAAAAGTTATCTCATGACACTTTATATATAGAGTTGGTCAAAAACCAGACTCTAAGCCAATTTACAGAAACCCAACAGAATCCTCCAGGAGCAAACATTTGTGACTGGTGACAGTGGCGAGGAAAAACTTCCCTTTAACAGCAGAAACCTCGAGCAAACCCAGACTCCTGGAGGATGGCCGTCTGCCTTGACCTGTTGGGGTTAAAAAGAGAGGGTAAAGAAAGAGAAAAAGAGAGAGCGATAGAGATAGAGACTGGGGGAGAAAGGGGGAGTAGGGGGAGACACATGGAGGCAGTTGAGGATAAGTGAGTGGTGATGATGAGGGCAGGGAAGAGGTAGGACCACCGCAGCAGGTCCAGAAATAATCCTGGAAGAATCTGTGATATATATATAATAAAAAAATACACAGATTAAAGTATGAATTTCATTTCCACTCTACAATCACAATGTTTAATCATGTTGTACCAATCGTAAAACAAATTGCACTTTATGACAATAAGAACATATTTTCATTTTGACTTAACATGAAGTGTTTGATTCAATAAAAGTTAAAAAGGTTAAAGGTTATGCTAATTGGTATTTTCTCATAACTGAATCACATATTTATATATTTATATACATTATGTATTTATTTCAAATTATATACTCAGGATTTCTTTAGCACTAAACAGATAGTAGATATTACAACGGTATTCTGTATTTTACACACCTCTTTATTAATTTATGTATTTAATGTTGTCATGTTGTTACTGCATGATAAGCACCTTCCACTAAAACTATGAAGAATGAAAGGTTAAAAAGCAGGGTTCATTTTACTACCTACCTTCCTTATTAATCTATAAAATATATAAAAATTAATAGGGAGAGAGTCAAAGTGGAGTAAAATTACTTTTCCCAGATGTAATTATTGCAACTCATCACCAACACAGTTCAACAACTTTTGTTATTTTTATTATTGCATGTTATAGGTGTTTTTCCAAGTTTTTGAAGATAAATGTATGATAAGTAGCCCAAAGTTATGCTAAATTTTATATTTTTCAAAGAAGAATGTGACATTTTCTTGCAAAAGAAAGACCTCCAGCCTTGACAACCAGATATTCGATGTCCTCAACAAACAGCACCTAAACCCACTGAAAACTAAGGTAAACCCTGATAAATATCCTTAAATCCTGTTATAGACAACGCTGAACTACATTTACTTAGACCATTTTATTTGGTTTACATGTGTCCTTGAACACATCTTCCACTGTTAATATGTACTTTCTCACTTTCCAAAAAAGACAACTGTTCCATTGAAATGGTTGTCAGGATTATGTTTTTCTTTCCTACACAATCCATTTATATATACTGAAACTGACCTTTTAAAAAAGCTTCTTAAGCATTATACTTGTCGTAACATATCTGACATCATTATAAAGGCTGTTTATCTGTGGATTATATGCTCTACATATGGATTGCTCGAAGATCTACAACTAATTTAGTTCTAAATATTCTAATCCGTTTGGTCACAAACAAGGTGGAAGTTCTTGCAATTGAAAAATTGAAAAGAACATGTTTTTCTTCTCTTGTGTGTTGTCTAATATACAGTTCTTTGTAGTTATATTTTCTGGAGTCCCTGAGTTTGACTGATAGTTTTGCTAAATTACAGAATGATAAAAGCATGATAAATTAGTCACCCCTTCCCACCCACTATGCAGATAAAATGTTAATCTTTCCATTGCGTACCTCAAATTTGAGGTCTTAATCTCCAGTAAAATCTTTGCTTTTTTAACATGACTGAGTTCCTAGTGTCTGCCACTAGATGTCCTAATAGACCCACAGATATTTTTCTTCAAGTTCTCTCCCCTTCATGCATCTGACATTTCCTTTTCTTCAAGGTGTGTGTCCCCCATACATGTCAGCTGTATGTCCATGGAGTGATTTTATCAAGTCTAGATTACAGCAGTAAAAGGTGAATTCTTGTCCATGTTTGATCCACATTACTGGATTCATCATGGAAGGAAACATCACATTATGAATCCCAACATTACTAGTTTTTGTCACATTTTGAGGAAGGTTTAGGGGAGGGGGCTTTCATTGTCACAAAGCACTTCAGAAAAATAAAATCCCACAATGCACTTTCATTTCTTTTTTATTGAGAGTAAACTTTGCACTGACACTTTCATTTACAGTATTGGCCACACATCAAACCTCCCTGGACCGACTGGGAATGTATCAAGTATAATCTGTGAGAGTGCAATTTATTTTCTTTCTTTTTTTTTTTTTATTCTGAAGTTGTTGGATGAGGAATCAGTCAAATAGAAACACTAAATCTGAAACACAAAATGGCACTGGACCACTCCCTTGACACCATAAATCTGTAGAAATCAAGAAACTAAAAAAAAGGAAATAATAATAATAATAAAAGCAGCACTTGTCATTTCCTCCACATCTTTGCCAACAGCACTAAATTAGTGCATTAACACATTTTTTCTGTCTGCAGCATGGTTGTGCAAAATAAAGACCCCAGCCTCAGCTCTTGTTCCATTGTAGATGCTGTTGCACCGCTACAACCGACATAAAAACGTGGTGCAGTCTTGTAAATCAACGTCCAGGACAAAGTGTGTGGGGCCTCAGCAGCAGCAGCCTTCACATCTCAATAGGTAGGGCTTTATGAAATATTCCCATCAGCACTTCTCCACCCCCCCCACCACGGTTTAATGTCGAATATGGAGAGGGAAAGAAAAGGCTCGTCACTGCCTCTACAGCAATCCAGAGCACTTCACTTGAAACAAAATGCTGAAAATGCTCCAATAAAATGTGCCAATGCTCTTTTACACCACTAAACATCTCAAACTGTCAATTATGAAGGAATACTTAGTTTTCTTGGTTGCATATCTCATTCTGAATCACTTCAACAAATTGGACAAATCAAAGTTTACTGTTTGGGATGCCAAGATGAAAACACTGTTATTACCACCACCAGTCCAGTCCAGTCCAGTCTCCACATCACTAAAGCAGATCTCAACATAGCAGGCAGTGTTTAATTCTCTTGTAAACTTTACAGGTGGGTGGATAAAGATCCAAAGATACAGGCTACGAAAAAACCCCAGAAGAAGATCCTCATAAAAAGAGCTGACCACATTGAAGAAACATTCAAATCAACCAAAGGATAAATATTAAATAGAATTTCTTCTATATCTTAAAAACATGGTCACTGCTTCTTTGGGGATGAAGTAAAATGGATTCATTACACTCATGTGCATCAACAACCTCATAAGGTATGTTTCCATAAACATATTTTATGCAGATTTTCAACTTTGTTTATAGAAATGTCAAAAATACAAAAAAAAAAAGCCAAAAAAACTTGTGTATATTCAATTGAGGTGGTTTTTGCCCTTGTCAAAAAAAGTTAATGTAAATGGCAAATGCAGTGTGTTGTATAAAAAATGCTCTACCCTCTGATGACAGCCTAGTGGAGTCATTCCACACATCGTGGAAAAACGCCCAACTCATTTTTTTTTTTTCTACCTCTCAAAAACATAGCCTGACATCCTTTACAGAAATGCAGCTAGAGTTCAGCAACGGCCAAACTGTCATGTCCTCCATCATCTTTCATTCATAGGTTTTTCACACGTCTATAAAGAAGTGATACTAATAAATATCAACAAATAAACAAATACAACTGAAACTAAAGGCACACAGACCCAACAATTGTGATCTCACGTGGAAGAAATTTCAGCTCTATAATAAGAAATAATTAATGAATCAAAAAGATAAATTACAGTGAAAACCATAATCATCAATCTTTACTCACCATCAGTAGTGGAATAGATAAAAACTTGGAAGTTCAAAAAAAAAATTCCTGGTGCATTGTTTTGGGGACGGGGTCAGCACTTAGTGACCAGCCACCCTGACTGTATTTATAGCACAGTATGATTGCTTTGGCTCAGTTTTTTGGTTTAATATGAATATGCAATATTTTGATACAGTCTTTTATTATAAAGTGCTGTATTTTTTTTAATGGGCAGAAATCCCTCCAGATCTCCAGCTTTGATTGAAGCTGAATGACTTGACTGAATGAATGAATAACCACCACATGTGCAATGAGGGTCAGTGTCTACACAAGGATATTCAACAGGCCAATTCTAAAATACAGAAAGTCAAAAATCTAGAGAGGATGTGTGAACAAATACATTTAGAATGAAATTATAAATAGTGATTTTAGTGTTTTTCCTCAGGGATGACCTCACTGTGGCCTTAAAAAATATCATATGGTACAACTGTGAATTGCCTTAAAATAAGGTAATTTAATTGGTCTACTTAATATTAATATAGCAATGTGGTGAACAAAAAGTTTTTGCAAATGTGATCACATATTTATTGGATTTTTCATTTTACTTTTAACCAAATAAATATGGGTGGGGGGGCAATCAAGCACATATTGTAGATAAATTAGCAAAGAAAATCAATGTGAACAGATTTAGAATGATTAAGTAAATCTTCCAAACAGAAGCCATGTTCAAACGTTGTACCACATGACAATTTGACAGAAATTACACATAACTTACGATCTTAGAAAAAAAAGTTGTCATGAGTACATATGAGAATAAATATTGTTGTTTCTGGGAGAAAAAAATGCAGCAGACAGAACATTTACGCATCACATCAATGACCCATGAATGACAAAATATTTCTGGTCTTTCAATAGATCAATTTGGATTATTTGTTTATTATAGGCTTTCTTTATATTAAATGTGCAAGAGTAAGATCCTGTAATTTAGTTAATTTCAATCACAAATTACAGAAATAATTAAAGTGGGTGAATAAAGTAAAATCATGTGAAGTGCAACTATTTTATTCACGTTTTCAAACTGAGCCAAAGCAATAGTAAAATACTGGAACACTGATGACACTCAGCAAGATGGTACAATGAGATGGAAAAATAGAGGGTTCAATCCCCTTCGCCAACACACACCAATACTGCTGGAGAGTCTTTAAACAAAGATACAGCAAACACATAACTTCAATTGGTTGGAGATTGACCTCTGACCTCTCTTTGCAGAGCAACTGACAGCAATAAGAATGATCCTAAAACCCAGATTAGCCCATCAACGTCTGCTGGCCGATGCTTATTGAACAGACAGGAGTATTGTCCTCCTTCTGCAGCCCACCAAAAAGAAACATCAGTAGCGGGTCGGCTCTAACGAAGCAGGCACAGTGTGCATGAAGGTCCAAAAACTAAATCAGGCCCTCTGATTGTACAGTACGCTCAACAAGCTCCAAGTTTACAGTTATCATATTTGGCTCCTGGAGCTTTGGGTTCAGTGTGTTTCGAAGGTGTGGGTCTGAGAACTCAGAGGGTGTTACGTTATTATTATTATAACTATACCAATAATAATAATAATAATAATAATAATAATAATAATAATAATAATAATAATAAAATAATAATAAAATAATAATAATAATAATAATAATAATAATAAAATTATTATTATGAGGCAAGTTTGGAATTCAGCACGATCAGCACCAAAACTTCACCCTGAACAAAATGAGAACATAAATACAGGGAAAAATAAATAAAAATAATAATAATGTGCAGCATTTTATGTGTATGATATCAGTAGCTTTTCATTGATGTACTGTTTTAAACACTCATCTGTTTTTAATTTAATGAAAAGTTTGTCTGTTTTTACAGCAGACAAAAGCACTTAAAAAAAAAAGAAACTGCGTATGACATCTTTACTGGACAAAGTCCTCAGGGCTTTATGTCCTCTCTACATACAGTATAATACAGACGGTAAACACACCACATCTTTCATTGAGGCATCACTGCTTTTTTCCGTTAGTGCTTCTCTCTCATAAGCCCCTTTTCCACCAGATTCCCAAGAACTTTTATCTTTGGGAACTTGCTTACCTGGGTAAAAGTGTTCCCTGTAATCTGCGTGCTTTGTGCTTCCACTGCACCTCAAAGTTCCTGAAAATG
Source organism: Sphaeramia orbicularis (assembly GCF_902148855.1). Lineage (NCBI taxonomy): Eukaryota > Metazoa > Chordata > Actinopteri > Kurtiformes > Apogonidae > Sphaeramia > Sphaeramia orbicularis. Next base: position 8,717,819 of record NC_043967.1, on the reverse strand, counting down.
CATTCAATGAGACTTGGTCGCCAATTCAAAGTTCCACCGAATTTCATTTGAGCATATTCGGCAAATACGTTCAACGAGGTCCAGGCTCTTTTGAGTGTATTTGCTGAATACATTCTTTAGCATATTTGGATGGATAGACAGTTGATTGCAATGCACTCGTAAGAGCGAGACGAATATGCTCAGAAGAGCGCATTCATTTGGAAAATGGAGCAAAAAAAAGATCAGACTTATTATTCAGAGTGTATTTGGATGGACAGACAGATGATCGCAATGCACTTGTAGGAGTGAGACAAATACACTTGACTCAAACTGAATACACTCAAATGAGCGACTTTAAACACTCAAAAGAGTATATCTGGCAAATGTACATCAACGTCCATCCGCTTCTCGTAACTTCTCTTCTTTTGCTCCATTTTCCAAATGATCAAAACACAAGCGAAGTGAAGCTTGTAGAAATTGAATAAATAAGTTTGCAGCTGCGCACTGACTGGAGTGGGCTAATACAAGTGCGGAAAGCTACAAGTGTGTTCCACCAATCAGCCATCTTCAGCACACAGCCCCAAGAAGTACAGGAAATCTGAAATGTCCTATCCCCCTACCAGGAACTTATGTCAAAGAAAGTTTGGGCTCAAGGGAAAGCTTTTTACCCAGGTAATTTCAGTGGAAATGCATCAAGGTTTTTCAAATTTCCTTGTAAAGTAAAAGTTCCTGTGGTGGAAAAGGGGATATACTTCCCAGTGTTTCATCCCTTTTCTCTACAACCCATTCTCTTCCTTTGCTCCATCTCCTCTCTCCTTCTTACTCTGTCACACCAGGTGGACTTGCTCCTCCCACTCCTCAGGTGATTGGTCCCCTTCTAACTGAAGGGCGAGGTCTAGTTCACTCTCCGTGGTCGGAGCAGTGTGTGTGGGACTGCTGCCTCCCAAGTGAGAATGTGAGCATGGGTGTGTGTGTGCTTCGTCCAGCGACAGGTCAGCCACACACCCAGCGTCCACACCCTCCTCGTCCGCCTCCAACTCCAGAGTGCTGGGCCTCCCGGATGACATTTTTGGGACCTCGACTCTGGCTCCAACAGCAGTGGTGCCTGAGTGGGGACTCGCCGACCCTCTATCTGCTACCACTGCTGGCTCGCCCTCCAGGGGCTGCCAGATTGGAGTGGGCGCCATGTCCCTGGAAGTCTGGCTCTCTGTCTCTGTGAGTGTGTCGGGGGAGGAATCAGTCTCTGTGGTTGGGGGGGAGGGGATGAGTGCGAGGCTCTGGGGGTTGTTCTGGGGGTTGATGTTGTTGTTAAACCAGGCCATGATGTTGTCCAGCAACTGAGCACTGGCTGCTGGGTCCAGGGCCTCCAGACTCTGAGGGTCACTGGGAGTGAATGGACCCCCTGGGGGGATCACAGGTGAAAGCAGAAGCTCTGGTTCAAGCTCTGGTGAAGGGAGGCACAATTGGGAGGGGGGCTGGGGTTCTGGTTTGGGGGGGCGATCAAGAGCATAGGCAGCAGGTCGCTCTGGAGTGTAAGAGCTACTGTGTTCTGGGAAAGGAGTGTAAGAGCTGTCTGGTTTTGGGGTGGCTTGGTGGTCCTGGCTGTACGGACTAGGATGGCTGGGATTTTGGGTGAGTGAACAGGAAGCAGTGTGTTCTGCCTCGGCCAAGTAAGTGCTAGAATGGCAGTAGGTCTGCTCTTTGCTGTCGTAGCGAGGATCTGTGATGTGGTCCAACATGTATGGGGTGGTCCGTGTGTTCTGGTCTGGTCTATGGCTGCAGTCACTGTAGGCAGATTCCAGGGTGTAGGGAGTGGCCAGCACACTGTGGCTGCATGTGTGGTGTGAACACAACTGTTCCTGTGTGTGCGTGTCGAGGTCATACGGAGTGGTTATGTTCCCCAGCTTCATAAGGCTGTCTCCCAGCTCCAGCAGCTCGGCACTCAGGGAAGGGGGAGGGGGAGGGAGGGTGAGGGAATTGGAAGGAGGAGGCTGGGAGGTGGAGTCTGTCCTGTTTGGGGGCCGGGGAGGATCCAGAAGGGAGGAGGGAAAAGATGAACCTCTCGCCCCTGAAGGACCATCTGCATTAAGAGAGTGCAAAGAGATGTCCCCCAGGTCTCCAGCAGGACCCGGTCTCCTCTCTTGTCCTCGGTCCAGAGGACGCTCTTCCATCCCTCCCTCCAGGCCTCGCTCTCTGCGGGACTCTTGCAGGGACAGCTGGATGGCCAGCAGGATGTTGGGGTCGTCTTCGTCCAGTGAGCCCAGTGCTCTCCTGCGTCCTTCACCTCTCTCTGGACCTTCTGGAACACAAACAGTTAAAAACCGACTTCATTACACACACATTCCAGTGATCAGTGCCTCTGTGTGACTACCAGACCAGAACCACACTGCTACACATCCAAATCTCCTTTGCTTTTTTTTTTTTGAATAATGACAAATCAGGCCATTTTACACACCGCTAATTTGTTTGCTTTGGTCAAGTCAGATGATGAGTGTGTAAACTTGGTGAATTTCTCCTTCGATTTTATTTCTTTTCACACACTAAAAATATCCAAGTAAACCAGAATGCATCACAGGTGTGTTAGGAGTGGAAGTAAGAAACTAAACACAGGAACAAGAACTGTTGTTCTGGACTGGCACAGACATCTATAAGAGAAACATGTTACAGACAACTGCTGCTACAACCAAATTAGTACAGTTTGTATATTCTTCCACATTCCAATGTGACAAGTACAGTTTGTTTGGAGCTGTACAGAGACCACCTCTTGAACTGTCTCAGTGTGGTTGTTTAGTCCACACCCGACTATTATGGGGGAAAACAAACTGTTGCTATATAAAAACATCCTGAATATTTAGAAAAGGAGTTAAGATGGACATGATTTCAGAGTTTGTATCTGAGAAATTACAACATAGTTGATGGTGACTTTTGGGATTCCCACAGGATGAGACTCAATTTCACTTCACTCTTCACATGACTGGGATGAAACTGACGAATGGAGCAGGAAGGACAGGAATGATAAAAACAGTCCAGTCTTCATGTATGCATATGCAGTTATGAATATATGTTATTCTCTCTATTCTTAATTTTAAGCTTCTTGTCCAGTTGTCTTTTCCCCCACATGGATTGACAACAGAAGATCCCACCAAAAATTGAGAAAGAACAACAATCCACGTATCACATTGAGCTCTGGACATGTCTAAATTGAAAGAAGTTCCAAAAAGTCAAGGCAATGGTGCTGAAATGCTGTTTGCAAGATGTGTAAAGTAGTAATAAAATAATCTGCTGACTTCAGAGAAACATATGTGAAGTAGGTCATAGCAGAATGCAGTGTGGGAGTGGGATGGGACAGGAGTAAAAATCCACTTGTGTGTCACATTCTCATAAATGTAACAACACACAACTGAAAATAGAAGCTGATCAGATTGACTTCATTTCCAAAATGCTACGTGATGTTTATATTTGGGTTTATGGATAATATTCTGTCATGTTTGTGTCTGACCTGTGTTGTCGCTCCTCCTGCTGGCCTCTGGTGTGTTACTGCTGCTTCTGAGGTTCTGCAGACTCAGCATGTCTCCTCTGCGCCGTGGCCTGTGTCTACGACGGTACTGGATGTCAGCATAATCCTGCAAACAGTCACCCTTGTTAGCTCATTACACAGCCCAGGCCCAGCTGAAAGTCCATTCTGTGTCTAGAAAGTACACAGAGCTGCAAGCACCACCACCCCCGCCCCCCCAAATATAGCCCATGCAGCTGCATAAAGAGGCAGGAGACTAGATGCATTACCTGTGACTGTCTCTCTCTCTGATCTCCTGCTCCCAGTACAGAGTGACGACTCCCCATCTTAACAAACATAAGCAAACTAAGTTAGCGGCAGCCAGTCATGCATTAATACCACCTCATACAAAAATGGTCATTAAAGTGCAGGATTAGAAAGTAACACTATATTGGCAAAAACACAAAAGGTAGCAAACAAAAGAAGTTAGTATTAGGGTTTCTGCAAGCCCTTAACCTCTCAAATCCTAACATCTGAACATCCAGCCTAACAACATCTTGAAGGTGCGGGAGACTTTCGTGACCAATTTTTCATCAGATCTGTAAAACCCCAGTCATAGCCTAAGTATCACGAATCTGTAAGTCTTTCTGTGATTACTCACCTGAATCTCTAGCATTACGGTGAACGATTTTGAAGTGCCATCCACCATGAACAAACCATATGTTTACAAAGAGAGCCCGTAGGTAACTCGGGGATCTTCAGAAGTTTGTCGCGATGTGCATTGTGGGAAATGGAGGGCAGCGGCAGCTGCTACAGACATGAGGTGGAAACGGCAGGAGCTCCCTTCCCTCTATGCATATTCCTCCAGCCATTTCCACGTTTCAGCCATTTCCGCGTCGTGTTTTTTTCATCCATATAATATCATATGGTCGCACTGCCGCTGCTGCTGTCAGGCGGCGGCGTGAGCCTTCGCTTCCCACAATGCACGTCACAACAAACTTCCGAAGATGCCTGAGTTACCTACGGGCTCTGTTTAACATATGGTTTGTTTATGGTGGATAGCACTTTGAAATTGTTCACTGTAATGCAAGAGATTCAGGTGAATAATCACAGAAAGACTTACAGATTCATGATACTTAGGCTATGACTGGGGTTTTACAGATCTGATGAAAAATTGGTCACGAAAGTCTCCCGCACCTTTAAAGAAAATCTCGGCAGCAAATTGTGCACAATCATGAAGTTGCATTAACTTCACTCTCAATTTTAAACGAATTGATCAGATTGTTACTATTAATGCTACTGTCATAAAATATGGATAAGAGAAAGTTCAGGATCTGTCTCAAACAGGTCATTTAGTACTTGATTATTTCAGATGTACTCTGCTGACAATGTGCGTGTCAGTTTTCACCTCTATGGATGTAATATAGGTCTGAAATTGCATTCAGATTGGTCTTAAACAGTAATACTTCTAACTTATTGAAACCTGCAGAATCCCTGCAGTAGAGCCTGATGTGGAAACAGTGTTTCTGCTTACCTCAGGGGAGGCAAAACCGAGGTACTCCCAGTCCCATGATCCACCAGGGTAGCTGACACACACACAAAAACACAAGACATTGATCTCACAGGTAAACACAAAGGCAAAGACTTACAGAGTACTACTTCAGATGGCATGTATACTTTCATTTATGACACCTTCACCCCCATCACTGTTGTGTTTATTGTTTGAGTATAGTGTATATGTGTCCATACTTCCTGCGGGGAGGCTCCGGGGAATCGTTTGGAGCCACACCACGGGCCACAGATGCCAGGAACTCCTGCCTCTTCTGCTGCACCAGGCGGGCAGCACTGATTATCTTGTGGCAGGGGGTCCTCAGGTACGGCCTGTTGACCTTCTGGGCCAGATCCTCCACAACCATTTCCAGGTCCGTCTGCCAAGAAACAAAAATATCCTGTTATGATGGCATGTTGAAGGTGGGAATGTTGCATCTTTACTCCACCTCACAGATCTGTAGAAAAAGCACAGACATGGAACAGGGGGCACTGTTGGTGGCATTACCATGAATGCATTACAGGAGAGGGGTGTCACGTTTTGATGGTGTTATATGAATTTCAAGCTTGAGCACCCCCAGTTGGGGGCCTCACAGACTTACAGTTAATTCATAGAGTGAAACAATGCATTAATCATGAAAGAATATAGTAATGCTGCACATCAAATTAAACAGAAGAACCTGGGCTATATGAATATATAAACCATTTTTACATGCCCTAAACATAACTCAAACACCAACTAAATGAATTATCAAATATCAAAATCCATATAGCACCACTTCGTCAACCCACTCCCCACATTTCTGGGTCTACTGCTATGGTACAAACAACCCCTCAAACAAAAGCAGACAGTCCTGATCCACATGACACCACACATTTATATACATGTACGTGGTACAGTTGACTAAGATAGCGAAACTGAATAAAACTGTCCCCACGGACTCTTTTGATTGAAACTAATGCTCCAACTAAATATAGCTTGTTGTTTATTTGCTTGGTTTCTTAATTTTCTCAATTATAAACTCAACCAGGATCAACAGGCTTTTTTTTTCCCCAATCTGTTTCTCATGTATAGAAGTTGTGGTTATGAGCTGATACGATGCACGGTAGTCCACATGAATATTAAAATGGACATCCATGGTCAAACATTCATGCTATGTGGTATTACTGGATATCTACCTGCATGGACATCCATCCGATCACGCAGCCAACATACAGGTGACACAAAGTGGTAGAGAAAACTGTAGTTGTCTATTTCTATCACTGGGGTCATGTTCACACTATAAACGAACCACTCCGCAGAGCGATAGCAACCCAGCTGAGCCCACCTCTTCCAAGCAGTCTCAGCTCGGTTGTTTTGTACCGGAACAGAGCGTGATAACAGCTTTCACATTTGGTCAATCGAACCGAGCCAAAGACTTGTTGTGCAACAATCAATCCAGTTGTGAAAACACCCTTAGATTTTTCTTAGGAACTTTTCTTGTGGTTTTAAGAAATCTCAGTTTTTGTTTGTCAAATGTCTTATTCGAAGGAAATCTATCTTGAAGTATATAGTCACGTGGATCAGTCAACCAATCAGCATGTGGCTGACCTTCTGTCTCTATACAGTCGGCAACAACGGGAATGCCCACAAATGTCACATCCAGTCAGAGCCAAGGGGGAAAACAAACCAGTATAATACACATACATACATACATACATACAGACACACACACACACACACACATTTATATATATATACAGGGTGGGAAAGCAAAATTTACAATGAAGATTTAGTTGTTTTTTCTCAGCAGACACTACGTCAATTGTTTTGAAACCAAACATATATTGATGTCATAATCATACCTAACACTATTATCCATACCTTTTCAGAAACTTTTGCCCATATGAGTAATCAGGAAAGCAAACGTCAAAGAGTGTGTGATTTGCTGAATGCATTCGTCACACCAGAGGAGATTTCAAAAATAGTTGGTGTCCATAAAGACTGTTTATAATGTAAAGAAGAGAATGACTATGAGCAAAACTATTACGAGAAAGTCTGGAAGATGCTATTAAAAAAGAATGGGAGAAGTTGTCACCCGAATATTTGAGGAACACTTGCGCAAGTTTCAGGAAGTGTGTGAAGGCAGTTATTGAGAAAGAAGGAGGACACATAGAATAAAAACATTTTCTATTATGTAAATTTTCTTGTGGCAAATAAATTCTCATGACTGTAAATAAACTAACTGGTCATACACTGTCTTTCAACTCCTGCCTCAAAATATTGTAAATTTTGCTTCCCCACCCTATATATATATATATATATATATATATATATATATATATATATATATATATTTACACATCTGAACAAGTCTCACAAGTGTTCCCTTTTATTATGACAACAGAATTATTCAAATATACCTTGTGGTTGCAGAGATATACTCTTTTTATTATGCAATTTTTGAGCAGAGGCCTAAAAAATAGGTCTGTTTTTAAAGAGTTAAGACATAGCAGCTAACCTAAAGGAACTCAGACATTATGGTTGACCTACATATGGACAAACATCTTCTCTTCCAGTCATACATATTTCACTAGAGTGTCTGCTGTGGAGGCAGCAGACATACTTCTATGGATCTACACATTAGTTTCTATCCATCTAATATTACTTCATCCAGTCAAAGGCAATCACTTATTTTTGTGCTGTTTTTTCATGCTGACAGAAACATAACACAGTGGGTCAGCTCAACCTCACGTCATAACTCAGTCCTTATCCTGATTATTTATCCTCATCTTTATTCATCTCAAAACGATAAGGCTGTGATCAGTCACAATTTCTATTTTCCACCTCATATTTGTCTACATGACTGCTGCTGGTGTGAGAGGATGACTGTCAACTATAGATCCTGAGCGATAAGTCAGGCTAGTCTCCATTTCTGTTTCTTAGTTTTGGACTTTTACTAAATTATTCTATGTTCTTTGTCAAGACTTCTTCTGTGTGTGTCAGTTAGCTTATAATATTATGTTGTAATTACCAGAGGACAAATCATGTGCCATTATTCTTTTAAAAGCAAGGTTTCCATTTTCATATTATTCTGACCCACATCGGAAATTCTTTAAGTTCAAGATCCAAATGAGAAATTCTATGTCGCTGTAGTACCCAAACATACAAAAAACACTTCATGCCTTAACATTTACATTTTCACCAACTTTCTCTACCTAACTTACCTAAGACATGAATCTTTATGGATGTATCAGAATGTCAATCACAGTTAAATCTGATGAGCAGTGTTAGTGGTAGTCTACAGTTAGGCTCACATTCATATTTTCATTCCAACATTAAGAATGTGATCAGGATTGAGGGAATCACAGAGGTTATAATCGATGATCCCTTAGCTACAAATTACTGACATTTTCAGGTCCAGGTTTGAAAAAGAAATTCCTGCACAAACAGAATGTGACCATCTTCTATTTTACTTAGAAAAGTGATGTGTCATGTCATAGTGCTGTTGTGCATTTTACACTGCCAACTGGGGACACAATTATAAGAGGTCTCTGACTCATTTTGGGACTTGAACCTAAGTTTGGTAAATGCAGGACTAGACAATGACGCCATGGTCTCTCTGATTACAGAACACCATCGTGAGTTGATGAGACGCAGGGGTAACTCTAATGCTTTTAAAAATAAAGAGAATGGGATTCACTGACCTAGACAAAATAACCACACGTTCCCAAGAAAAATTCCACAGATGTGTCGGCAGTGCATTACCTGCATGAGCTCAAAGATCTCTTTCTGTGTGCTTCCTTGCTGCAGAAAGAAGCCGTACGGGTAAGAGCACTTTAGCACTCTGCGCGTTTTCAGCAGCTCAGATACACCATCCTCTATGAATCGTGTGTCTGGAGGAGTTCCCTCACCTACAACAAACACACAGATACATACAGGTAGTGCTCAAAGACTGGGTTTAAAATGAAAACACACAACTATACACTTAAGCAACCGATCATCCACTAAAGCCCTATTTGAATGGGATCAGTTTTACATAGCTACTTGGGGTAAAGTAATAATTGCCAGAGATTTTAGTTCTGTCCGAATGCGCTATGTCAGTAATCATTACTGCACAATGTCAGTAAAGACTACTACGACTTACAAGGGTAAAAGGGTCCCGGAAAATGACCCCAGTTAATACTAATTCAGTGCGAATGCACCAGTAGTTAGTATGTGTGTAGATATTCTGTCATATCCTGTTTACAAGCATTTTTTCATGGATTTTCAAGCATGAAGGCTCTTGAAGAAGCACTCAGTTTTCCAGTAGGCAGTAAAACAAGTGCGTGCGAAACCTTATGTACTGTCTGAATTGGCGAAGCAAAAGAAAGTCAAAAGCACTTGTTAGAGGTACAGGACTTGCTTTAGGTAAGCTAAGCAATGCACCAGGGCTATATGGCTAATTTAAAAAAAAGTTAGTCGCTTAATCATTCGGTTGATGGTCAACATTAATATTCTAATCAGGAAGCAATGTCATATGCACATGACGACAGGAGGGGACAGGGGTGCGTGAATGGATTTACCCCTCCCATTTGTGGTAGTTTTACTGATATTTCTTATCCCGTGCGAATTGGTCATTGATATTACTGACGCCCTGTAGTAAAGAGGCATTACCCCACATGCCCATCTAAAACTAATCCAGTCCGAATAGTGCTTAAGTCTGCTTTAATTAATCTATTCCAACCAACAAACTGAGATCAGTTGAAAAGACTTACGGCTAATGAAGGCTCTGCTCAGCTGCTCCATCTTTTCTTTTGCTGTTTTCAGTAATCTCTGTTCCAACTACCACAGACAAGAAGAAAGGAGACAAGTCCACTATCAGATGATGATCAGTGTGTAACATAGGCCTGAACAAGCACATACCACTGGGCAAAAAGAAGGAAGGAACTGACTTTCATCATATTTTGTGCCTTTCTTATTTTATTACTCTTTTGTATTGAAAAGAAGCAAAATGTATGAGGGTAAAATACACAAACGTATGAAGTGTTTGTGTTTGCATGTTGGATATTTTTAACTGCATTTTTTGAGGTCTAAATTACATTGCTTTAAAAAACTATAAAAATGCTCAGAGTGGCTGGTTTTGTGAATTTCCGAGGCTTGGACTTACAAAATCTTTTTCAAACTTTTGTCATCTTGACTTGTCTTTCCTTTAGATTCTTTTGAGCCTGCATGTATCGATGCATCTCAAAAAACTGGAACATTGTGAAAAATTTCAGAAGGTGAAAATAGTATATATATCCTACATTCATTGCATGTAAACTAAAATGTTTCTAGTAGTTACTTGATTTGATTTTGCTCATTTTAGCCTACACCTAACAGTATATCTCATAAGTATATCCCAAAATAAAAAATATTACATTATTTAAATCATTATTAATGAAGTATTAATATAATGAAAATCTCAGTGAGGTTCAGTTCACACCTCCACAATCATGGAGAACATTGTGGTGCACTCTTCTCCGTGATTGTAGAGACTGGACACTTGTCCAGTAGACATTCATTAACATCGACACTGAAAGGACTAGGTGTTCACAGAGAGCTGGATCAGAGGAGATTCTTGGAAAGATGACTGGAGTGTGGTGGAAAACATAGACAAGCAACAGGGGTGGCCACGGCCTTGAGAGGACAGTCAAGCAAAGCCAATTCAAGAACTTTTCTCCACTGTTTGGATTAAAGAAACAAAGTTTTTTCCAACATTGTAATTTTTTGAGATGAAACTGTTGGTCTAATATGAGACTTTGTTTTAAGTAAGAAAGAAAAACAAAGACTAACTGCACAAATATGATGAAAAGGGGCAGCCTCTTTTTAACGTACAACATTTGTCAGCACTTTAATTTCAGGCAAATCCATAACAAAAATCACATTTTACCTTGTAACTGTGTTCATGGTTCTTGAAGCGAGTATAATAATGCATGAAACGATCCAACTCCTGAAAGCTTTTGTGCTTCTTTTCTGCCTGTAACAAAATACAAGTCTCATTTAATATGGCTCTGTGTTGTGTTTTTGTGTGTGTATGAGTGTGTGGGAGAGAGAGAGTGTGTATGGCATGGACAGACAATATGTGCTTCAATATACTGAGAGGGGATAGGAAATGAGATATGTAGGTATTTCTACTTGGGCAGGTAAGCGTATGCTTTTAAAACTGTCATGGCTAAATATTGACATGAATGGGTGCTTGTATATAACACACTGTGTGTTTTTTGTGTGCGTTTACCTCTACAGTCATCTCCTTGGACTGCTCCTCTAGCTGCTGAATGACCTCATAGCGAGTGCAGCGATAATAGCCTCCTGTTGATGAGCTGTGCTTCTTCCACTCCTCCAGGCAGATCCAGCAGAAGTCATACTTACACTAGAAAACATGGAATCAAAGTGTGAATTACTGAGCAGCTGTCATCCTTTTCCTCATCCTCTAAATGGATGCTGACACTGAGCTGACAGAGATATTAATGTGCTTACCTTGGCACACTGCATATGGTTGCAGCCCTCATTCTTCTGAATGGGCGACTTGCAGTTGGCACATGGTTTGGAGTTGGTTAACAGCCACAGGCAGTTAGCAGCATCCTCATAGGCCTCGCTCACACCTGCCACTACACACACAAATTCAGCAAACATCACTCACCTGAACACCTGCCACTGCAATATGAAAACAGATTTGGCCACATCCTGGTAGGCTGTCCTGACAGCTGTCGTTAACCACCTCGCTGTGATGCCAGATTACTGCCGTGGCACCAAAAATGTTTCCCAGAAATCGAAACAGGGTACACTTACACTCTTCAGGCTTCATCTCTGTTACTTTTTGGAGCCAGTTCCTCCACATCTGACAGTCACATGGCTCGTGGGCCTCGCCAAGGCACTCCCTGTAGGCAGATGCAGGTACAGTAAAAAAACAAAGCACTGAGTCTACAGCTGCTTGACGGCCCATTCCTACAACGACAGGGAGGGTACAATGTAGAGATAAGTTTAGCTGAGAGCTAATTAGGCTTTTCAAGTGGAAATACTGACTTTGAGGTTGAAATATTCCCTAGATTTTTTTGTGGTTAGTTTAACACTCAGTTATACATTTACTGATTAATTACTTTACATTTGATGTTCAAGAATTCACATTTATTTAAAACTGACTTCCATAATCAGTTCCAGACCATAAAATACTACATAACCCATCAAGGCACATTTGTGAGTTGTTATATAGTGTTGTGTAAATAAAATAAGACTATTTTGCAGTTTCTAATAAAGTTAGAGTTCATTTCACACATGCTTAACACATTTTTCTGCTGGTATGTGTGGGGTTGATCAGATCTTCCATCATTACATGTATAGTTTGATAAGATATAAAACAAACAACCAAGAGCAATGCACAAGGTTTAAACATGTTTTTACATCTCACAAATTTGCAATTTACAAATGATTTACAATACTTAAATTACTTGGATAAATTCTTTTATTGAAGACCTTGACTGAAATTTTAGTTTTTAATCAGTTTTGAAAAGTGATGATGCCAAAAACAACATTTAAACTTTCTAAAAGATTTTTGGAGGGCTCAGTGTTTTGCCAAAATAACATGTGGCCACTGGCCAGGCTTGAACAACCCAAGCTGTGGTCTGTTTGCATTACATTTAGTGGCTCTAAGCCAACAATTGCTTATGATGCAGCATTAGAAGCAGTAAAGAAGTCAATTTAATGGATTTAATGAAAAATCTGAGCCGAAACCTTGTTGTTGCAATCATTGTACCGTGGCTGTGTTAACCAACATCAACAAACAACTGGGTCCCAAAATAAAACAGACTCCATGACAAACAAAACTAGAAGCACTCGGAGAGCGCAGACCTCCGCCAAGGCTGATCAGCGGCCCCCCCCGTGGGCCCCCCCACGCCAAGGAGGTTATGTTTTTGCCAGGGTTTGTTTGTTTGTTTGTCTGTCTGTCTGTTTGTTTGTCCGTTAGTGTGCAACATAACTCAAAAAGTTATTGACAGATTTTGATGAAATTTTGTGGTCTGCGTCCCCCCGTGGGCCCCCCCACCCCCGATCACCACCAAAATTTAATCATTTCTTCCTTATCCCATTTCCAACAAACCCTCAAAATTTCATCAAAATCTGTCCATAACTTTTTGAGTTATGTTGCACACTAACGGACAGACAAACAGACAGACAGACAAACAAACAAACACACCCTGGCAAAAACATAACCTCCTTGGCGGAGGTAATAACTGGGGAGTCGTGTCATTCAAGTGCACTTTCTGAAGTGTCAGTGTGTTGCAACTAGAGATAGCAATCTTAGCTGTTAACACATTGACAAATATAGTAAATAACTGCTTCAAATTGGGTCACAAGTATCACAGAAATTCAATGGAATTCGTTCTTTATCATCAGTGGTTGTCATAGGTTTAGGAGCACTTCAGGGCCTCACTTCCCCAAAAGGGAACTGTTGGAAAGGATGGTATAAGAGCAAGAAACAGCAGCAAAAAATTCTGAAAATAACATTCACCTCAACAGACACTGACTTTTTTTCAGACAGACCTTTCTTAAGTGGTAAAACCAGTACTCAATCTAAACCTTTCAGAGCCTCGTGTGGTTCTGTATAGGAGTCTGTGATTCTCTGAACTACCGTTACTTACATTTACATCTAGACATTTTAGCACCAAACACTACTGTCTCAGCATCTACCTGACTTTGTAGCATTTTTTTTAGAATTATCTGTGTGAGTTATTTGATGTGTAGCTAGCATAAGATGTTAAAGATCATCATAGATGTACTCTAATTGTTATGAAACCAGATTATTATAATTAGTATTATTTTTACAAAATACAACATTGGCAACAGGAAATGTTCACAGAAAACAACCCCTTAACAATTTAAACTGCTACATGCCAAGGTCAGACTCTCTCTCCATTCAGATATTGAGAACTGTTGGAGGTGCATATTAAGGTCAACATGTCAACAGATAGAAAACTGTGCGAAGCATACCAGCAGAAGAGGTGACCCTTGCCACAGTCGACAGCTGGGGAGGGCAGCAGGGGGAAGCTGTGCGGGTCACTGTCCCCAGGACCCGGTCGGGTGAGCCGCACTGCCCGCTCACAGCGAGCGGCGGGACACCAGCGGATGGCAGGATTGTTTTCCACAAATGCCTGGAATACAGAGAGAGGGAGAAGGGAGGGGAGACAGGAAGGGTGACGTGGATAAACGACAGAGTGTGCAGTGGCAAAGGAGGAAGAAGGAAAGAGGGAAAAACAGGAAGAAACAGACATAGTTTCACACAAATATGCAACAACAAAACAACAGGACAGAGCTGACAGTAACAGTTGATGGTGGCTGTATTTCTACCTTTATGTCAAACTGGAGATACCGCTGGTCCATTTCCCTTGAAACCACACTCTCTATCACATGCACCGGCACCAACTGGTAGCACTCAAAGGCTGGACAGAAAATGTTGTGGGCATCACCTTCCTGAATCTTTACATTAAGGAACCTGAGGAATATACAAGCACAAAATAATGGAGCATGACCAAAACACACACAAAAGAGAACACATAACTAAACAAAACACAAGCGCTCACCCTTCCCAGCAGCCTCTGCAGAACTCATGACCACAAGACATGTCCACCGGGTCCTCAAACACTGAGATAGAGCAGAGGCAGATCCCACACTACAGGGAAACATGTGTGGACACAAAAGTTGGCATTCAAACACTGGCAAAATAAAAAACAACAGCCACTTCTCTTTTATCTTCTCTTACATTTTCCAGTGCAGCAAAGTGATGTTGAAATAGGACAAACTTCAACCTCAGCCATGTCTTTCAAGTTAACAGACTATTAGTATTGAACTTATAAACAGCGGACAGGAGGACACCACTTACCAGAGATTAAAGACAGTAGAAGAAATAAATAACACACTACTGTATATTAACTTGTTTTCCTTTAGTCAGACTCTTCTTCCATGAACAAATGTCTGTCTGTCAATTTGATAAGCAAGCTCACAATTTAGTGCCACCACACAAGTAAGTATTTATTACCTGAAAACCTGATAAACTATTTTTGTAAACAGTTAAGCATAGACTCATTGATCAGACTATATTACAGTACTTTTAAACAAATCTCTCCTAGGAGAGATGTGACATGACATTCAAATTACAGTTTACAATAGAGGCTTCAGAGCGTAAATATTCCTCATTTCATGAAAAAAGTAATAAACTCAACCACAGGATTTCTGCAGGTGATACCTTTCTACACAAAGTTCAGAGAAAGTCACAGTTTGTAGTAAAGATAGTAAGGAAACATCTCGTTTTGTGTGACATTGTTCAATGGACTGCATCTCTCATGGCACATGATACACGTTACTAACACCAAAACAGTTGTTACCCCTATATTTCTATTTTTTCTTGAAGAGTGAGTTGAAAAAGTATTAAAAGATGTAAAAATCCCAATGCTGAAGCTGCAGAGACATCTTCAGCAACTCTAAACAGACTGTAGAGAGGCTTTCAAGTGTGTAGTCCTTCTATTTACGGATTGTCAGTTTGATACTTCAACAGTTTTACCACAAACTGCGAGTTTATTGATTTGTTAAAATATTTTTAAGCTGACAAACATCAAATGATGCATAATTCACAGGGGACCAAAAACGTACTCATCTCTTGCCATTAATTACAATGCAGTTTTTTTCAAAATAAGATGGGAGACAACTGGATGAGGCAGGACATTTTCTTGCTATTGAACATGCCCTCACCCATATTAGATTAAATTAAGAGAAACAATTTCATCTTTTTACCTCTAGAAATTACTACAGTAGCCCAAACAGCCAAATACTAACCAAGTGTTTCTGATAAGGCTTGATTGTATTTTTACAAAGTGAACAATGCACTTCTGTTTTTTTTTTTTTGTTTGTTTTGTTTGTTTTTTTTTTTACAAAAAAACACATATTTAAAAGTGAGACCAAACTGTCTCAAAGTAAAGTTAACTCTATAATCCAATCAATTTTTAAATCCTATTTAAAACTTTTTAGAACTGGTCCAGTGTGTAAGATTTAGGAGCAGGGCGTAAAATTGGCTGACTTTTTACCTCATCTGCCATTGCCTAATGACCTCCAAAAATTTACTGGCCAAAAATATTTTTCACAGGCCAGATAAAAATCACATGCCTTATTTGACTTAAAATAATTACCATAGGTTTTTACTATAAAAATCCACCTTAAGCATCACTAATAGAATATAGTTAAGTACAAATAAAATTACAATACTGCTGTTTTATTAGGTTATATTTCATTTCAAGGTGACTGCTGCATCATCATGTAATAAAAATATTCAAAAGTGCAACCTTTGACATTGACTGAGTGAGCCAAGTGTCTGTCTCACAGCTTTAACAGGATTAACCCGCAGAAAAAGGGAACCGCATAAAAACAAACATCAACTGGGACTGAGTCTAAATGAAATGAACTCCACAGACCAGAGATATTTTCTAGAATGCTACATGAATACTAGGGCTGGGTTAAAAAAAAA
Source organism: Sphaeramia orbicularis (assembly GCF_902148855.1). Taxonomy (NCBI): domain Eukaryota; kingdom Metazoa; phylum Chordata; class Actinopteri; order Kurtiformes; family Apogonidae; genus Sphaeramia; species Sphaeramia orbicularis. The sequence continues at coordinate 8,701,292 of NC_043967.1, read as the reverse complement.
AAAAAAAAATCGATTTGATCGACTTTCGATCGATTTTATTGTAATTTTGCATTATTGAGTAATAGTGGATAAGATCGATTTTTCAGCGCAGGACCGCGAGTACCTGACTCGGGTACCACCAACGCTGAAGTGCGGCTGGCTCCCTCTCGCCGCCCCTAGGGGAGACAGGGCATCTCAATCTCTCTCGTGTCGGTACTGGCGGAGGAAGGGTGGAGAAAACACCTCCATCAGAGGTCCTCCCAGCCTTAAACTCTAATCTGCACTCTGTGCAGAGGAACTGGCCACCCGGACCATCTGGTTAGCGGGGGCTCTCCGAGGTGGGTCGCAGAAGCCGGTCGTTGGAATATGAACTTGGATCCACACTCAGCCATAGGTGATAATATAACCTATGGCACCAGTGCAGGACTCTGGCTCAGGTAATCACCACATCATCAGCCTCTGTGTCAGCAACCTGTTTAGAATGATCCGGCAGAAATGGTCGAATGTATGAAAACAAAAACTCACATGCAATTCAAAATTTTCCATCGGTCACTGGCAGGTGGGTGTTTTTGTTTTACACGCCAAACAAATTTTTTACCCTCCAGTGGCGCTTACCAGGTGTTAATTTTACGCCCTGTTTAGGAGCACTAATTATAGAAAAGGAATATAATATTGATAAAAATAAACAAAGATAAAAATTGATGCATTTTCGTTACCTTACGATTGGCTGTTTCTGTCTACAGAAGGAGCAGGTCCACCATGTTTCTACAGTAGCTCCAAACAGACTCTTATTTATTGTGAGTGACATCCAGAGTTACAATGCAGTACTATGTTTAAGTGTGGACAATAGTTATAAAGCCCAGAATTTACAAAAAAAGACTCTAAACTGACTTTTTCTCCATTGGGGAAGTTGATTGCAATTGAATTTTCTCTACGTATTACACACTAAATCTCTAAGGCCGAAAATACAGATTATTACTTTTTAGACTTTTAGGACTTGATCAGAAATCACCTATTCACAAATAGAAATAGTAAATAATCCATATCCATATAATAATCCATATAGTTATGATAGTGATTATCATATAGTAACATGGATGGTAGAAGCTTCTATTATTTGCACTAACAGCTGCAGTAGTAGTATATCCACTGTCAGTACTTGTATTTGGAGTAGTAATATTAGCAGATATGGGTATTTGTACTAATTATTGGTAGTTATACAAGTAACTGCAGTTCCAGTTTTAACAGTTCCAGTTCAGTTTGCTGTGCATCCATGTGTCTCCCCCCTTCCCCGATCTCTCTTTCTCTTCCTTTAACCCTCTCTCTTTAATCCCAACTGGTCAAGGCAAGACAACCATCCTCCAGAGTCGGGGTCTGCTCCAAGTTTCTGCCTGTTAAAGGAAGTTTTCCTTGCCACAGTCACCAAGTGTTTGCTCCTGGAGGATTCTGTTGGTGTCTGTGAATTAGGTTAAGAGTCTGGTTTAGACCAGCTCTAAATGTGTCTAAAAGTCTCATGAGATAATTTTTCTTATGATGTGGCACTATATGAAAAAAATTTGAGTGATTGATAGAAAAACTGTTTGTAACCTGCTTTTTTCCTCATTTAAAAAGTTGTTTCAAACACTGACAACAGCAACTTAAATGATCCTGTTAAAGACAACTCACTGTAGCCAGGCCCTCCTCCCCAGGGGTGAGACAGCTGTCGGTGGGGGAGGTGAGGGTGAGTGTCAGAGGTGAGCGTGGGGTCCTAGGGGTGCGGGGAGAGGGTAAAGTGTCCCAGGCGTTGTATCCGCTGGGAGGTGGGGTGGGCATGGCCACACCCGAGCGCTGGCAGCAGCCCTCGGCATCAGACATCCAGGCCTCCAGGAGTTTTTCTCTGTCCCAGTCTGACAGGGGGAGAGAGAGTCACCAATAAAGGGGGCAGTGGAAAACCCACAAACACGACACAATTCAATCTGTATAATTCTCCCTGAGAATTGCAATCACAATGCTTTGTGAGTTAGTGAAGGTCTTGTGAATGTCATCTGTCTCTAATAGACAAACACATACCGTGTGCTCGCAGCAGGGCCTCAGCAGTGAACAGGGGAGCTTGTAGCATGTCTGCCGTCTCCACAATCAGCATGTCCTTCAGTCTGCGTAGGTCCTGAAGTTTCAGTCCCTCGAAAGGCTGAAAGGACAGGGAGACAGAAATTAAAAAGAAGACACAAAGTGAAGGCAAAAAACTATAAGAAAGAGGAAGATTATTAAAGTATGAAAAATACAAAAGTATAAGATGGAGAAATGTTAAAGCAGGAGAAAAGGGATATGGGCAAAGATGCAGGGCTATGGGAGGTGGGGTTGTGGGAAAAAGAGATTAAGTATTAGCATGGATTTGGCTGCAGGAAGGAAGATCAAACTGTTATCAGTTGGCAGCAGCCGCTGCTGGAGGACTGTGCTGGTGCCCTCTGTTTAACTACGTAGGACCCTGAGAAACACAAGAGATGCATGTGCATGTCTGGTATATATACTAGTGTATATATGTACTGCATATCACTAGTGTACACTCTAGAAGTTTGCTAAAAATAAGATACTTTGGTGACATTTGAAGGTGACTCATAGGAGCTAAATAAAGTTTTGAGGATGACAAATCTGCTGTAGGTACTATGGTTACACACAAAAAGGAGCTGTTCAGTGCAAAACAGTGACAAGTTTATTTTGGACAGTTTGCGTAGAAACACAAGCAACAAAACGGAGAAAAGCTGGGACTAGCAGTTCTCTAAGTAAAAGGAGATATGTTATCATATGTGTGAAATATGTGTATCATATGTCAGGCTAGTAAGAGTTACAGTGGTGCAATATATTCACTGAACATAGAACTGCAGTGTTGTAGACGTTTTGGGCTTTATTGTGCAACAATTGCCTTTGTTATCTTTCAGCATATTATAATTAAAGCAGCCTGAGAGAACAATAATTCTACCAACTACTGTGGACTGTTTTCTGGGCTTGAAGAAAATCTACAAAGTGATGCAGACTTGGGTTACTGGTATTTTCAAACAACGTGCTTTAAATACCTCATTGACAGCTGTAATTACTGATCACTGATCAGATACATGACTCCATCATACTCTGTCTTTTCTCTAATACAGCAGCATGAAAAAGTGTCAGGTTCACCAATCTTTCCATTTAGTCTTTTGGTTCTGACCAATGAGAGCTGCAGAGGGAAGGTGTGCATTTGATGGCATCCTCCTCTCTTCTCACCCTGATGCACCCATCACTCTGGAACAGGGTCAATGTGGGCTCATCAGACCACATGACCTTTTTCCATTGAAACACAGTCCAATATTTTTGCTCTCTATCAAACTGAAGGTTATTTAAGAAATGAGAAGTTACTCATTGCCTTATTCAGAGTTAAAGAACTTGTTGCAACTGAAACATACTAATCACTACTATAATTATCAAACATAAGGATCTGAACTATTTAAGCTAGATCCATTTAGGGAGTTTTTGGCCAGGCTGTACTAATGTATATAAATGTACATTTGTTGTTTGTACATTTACAGTATTTAAAAAGAGTGCACATACCAATATTAGCGATAGTAAAGATGAGCAACTTTAATGTATCAATAACTACTGTGTAGTTAAATATAACATAATAACAAAAGCTATCCTACAACTTTGGTATTTTATGGCTATATAGTGCTAAAATTTACTGTAGCTTTAGTTAAAAAATTGAGTGTGTGATACAGTATTAAATGCCATTTAGACTGCAACCATCTGAAGACCAACCATCAATCACAAAAACCATGGAAGTCCTTTATTACAAAGGGTTTTCCATGTTTTTTGGGGTTTTTTTTTTACAATTACTTGAACATCACTAAAAACTATAGTGGAGTAGGTCTTTCACTACAAATAATCACAGAAATGACAATCAATAACTATAAAAAGCAGAATATTAAAAAAAAAAAAAAAAAAAAAAAACTGAGCCAGCAGGAAACCCCTGCGATCTCATAGCTGCAGTCTCACCTCTTTGTACTGTAGCAGGTTGGTTTCACCATGTGCGTCTGTATTTGACTGCTGAGCTGAAGAGGAGGAGAAAACCATCTGTGACTCTAGGCTGAGGGCCAGCTCTGTGTGGTGATGCCGCTCGGCATGATCGCATGGCGTCAACTTGTCTTCATCCTCCACAAAAAGGTCTGCCTCGCTCTGGATCAGCAGCTAATGGGAGGAGCAAAAAATGAGAAGGAAGAACAAAAGAAATGCAAGAAGAAAGAACAGAAAAAATAGATAATGGAGAGGAAGACAAGAAAACAAAGGAGAAAGGAGAGAAGGGTGAGTAGAACGAAGAAAAAAAGAGCAAGAAACATAATGAAGGAGACAGAGAGGACACAGGAAACAAACAGGAACATTGTACATACCTGTCAAACTAGTTTGAAACAAACCTCTGCATTTTTGCAAAAAGGGAAAAAGAAGAAATCCCAAACTAGGCATTTTCAATCAACTGGTGTGCACAAAAATAAACTAGGCTATGAAACAGGGCTGGGCAATGCACACCAGAAATGTCTGATACTGTTAATGTCATCAGGGCAAAGGCTGATTTTGTCATTTGACAGTTACTTGTGTTTTTAAACTCTTCGTTATGGTCTAAATATGAGAAACACTTTAATAGCACAATATTCCAGATATACAGGGTGGGGAAGCAAAATTTACAATATTTTGAGGCAGGGATTGAAAGACAGTGTATGACCAATTAGTTTATTGAAAGCCATGAGAATTTATTTGCCACAAGAAAATTGACATAATAGAAAATGTTTTTATTCTATGTGTCCTCCTTCTTTCTCAGTAACTACCTTCACACGCTTCCTGAAACTTGCGCAAGTGTTCCTCAAATATTCGGGTGACAACTTCTCCCATTCTTCTTTAATAGTATCTTCCAGACTTTCTCGTAATAGTTTTGCTCATAGTCATTCTCTTCTTTACATTATAAACAGTCTTTATGGACACTCCAACTGTTTTTGAAATCTCCTTTGGTGTGACGAGTGCATTCAGCAAATCCCACACTCTTTGACGTTTGCTTTCCTGATTACTCATATGGGCAAAAGTTTCTGAAAAGGTATGGATAATAGTGTTAGGTATGATTATGACATCAATATATGTTTGGTTTCAAAACAATTGACGTAGTGCCTGCTGAGAAAAAACAACTAAATGTTCATTGTAAATTTTGCCTCCCCACCCTGTAGAGATGTAAATAATTTTTGAACCCTAACCCATAAGTACAGAATCTTACATTTTTTGACAATGTAAACAAACTAAACCTTGGGGATCTTAAAACTATGTCATGAACAATGACAATCACAGTTGCTAATTCCATTATACAATTATCGTTTTACGCTCAGCCTTACAAATGGTGTTTTCAGAAGGTGACATATAGGTAAATTCAACCTCTAAATATCAATTTGTCCTTTAATGAATCCTTCAGGCAAACTTTGGTTTATGTGGCCCACTGAAAAAAGTGATTCATATTTAGAAACAAATTAAATAAATAAATAACTTTATGACTGGTGTAATGATTGAGGAACATTTACAAAATCTAAATCAGGAAATCTGGACCGTGTCAACCTGAAATCTGACTGTTCTGCTTGACATAAATTTCTGTCCCTTTGAAATTATGAACAAACAATGGACAATTAATTAATCTCTATGAATTAAGTGTTAACCCTCAAAGACATAGAACTATGAATTTTTCTCTACATTTAACCATTCCTAAGTAATTTATCAACATTTATCATAATATTACCCTCTGCATTTTAAATTTTCCAGACAAATCAGCTATTTTAAGGCATGTAATTCACTGACAGTGTAAATGTTCATAACAGCTCAGATTAAATTAAAAGTAGTGGTGGGCAGCGATTAAAATTTTTAATCGTGATTAATTGCATGGCTTTCTGCGATTAATCGCGATTAATCGCATAGTTGATGGGGGGGGGGGGGGGGGGGGGGGGGGGGGGGGAACGCATCAACAGCATGTATTGCCTTTCAGTGATATTCCAGACTGGAAGTACTCCGGTGATAAAAATAATTGCATGTCAGTGCTTCCAAACAACTGTGTCCTTCTCAACCCCACCATCTGAAGACATTTAAAATGAAAATGTCCAGGTAAAAAACCACTACTTTTACACATGTTTATGTCCCCACCAGTGTATTTACAGTTGTGAGTGATTCACAGGAGTCTTAAGCCCACTAATCAGTACTAATACTAATAAGCCCATTAATATGTGATGTTCAGTTGTTCAAAGCAAGCAAAAGGGGCCCTGAAGTGGTCAGAATAAGTTGCACTAACGTATGTTTTGTCCTTACCGTGTTACCGTAGTTAGTTCGGACATAGAACTAACAGACATGTTTCTTTCACTCTTGTTTGTATGGCCCCAAAAACATTTGCCTGTGAGTATTATATGTTCCGTTGTTGTAAGAATGAATAGTATCAAATATCTCTAATGTGAGCCTTTGTTGCTGAATAAAAAGACGTTGTAAATCTTTAATTAACCTGTAAATGCTAATCGTTAGCGTGTCTATGGATTTTCCCATTCAAGTTAGCATCGAGATAAAATGACTGCTAATACAACATTCACATCGTAAATAAGTAAAGGTTAGTTCAAAGGCTGACATATTAGACCTAAACACAACCAATGAATTTACATAAACTTAGCATGAGCCTGCATAAAGAATTAGCAACCCATCTCCGACTGCTTGCATAAACAAATTTGCTTAAACATCAGCATTACTTGTAAAGTTCGCCGGTTTTCTCCTCTCAGCACACAGCACCGGTGTGTGGACCGGCAAAATAAAAGCATGAGTTTCAAAATAAGAGTCCGTATGTATAAATCAACTAAGACTTGCTTGAAAGGCAAAACAATAATAAAACGGCGTTAACGTGATATAAAAAAATTGTCGGCGTTATTTAATGAATGCGTTAACGCGGTAATAACGCGTTAACTTGCCCACCCCTAATTAAAAGATATCAACAGAGGAAACTAAAGAAAACAATGACTTTCAGCAGAATATATCATTAAATGAACATAAAAACAAGTGTCTAGATCAGGGGTGGCCAACCCTGGTCCTGGAGAGCCACTATCCTGCATGTTTTAGATGTGTCCCTCTTCCAACACACCTGACAGTCGTTATCAGGCTTCTGTAGAGCTTGATGATAGGCCTATCATTTGATATCAGGTGTGTTGGAAGAGGGATACATCTAAAACATGCAGGATAGTGGCTCTCCAGGACCAGGGTTGGTCACCCCTGGTCCAGATCCACTGTTATTTGTCAAACTACATGGGTTTTTCTGGTGAGTGATTGATGAGTGTTTGCATGTTCATTATGGAGCCTCTGAATGTCCAAATGGGTCATATATATTGGTGCTGAAAAGCGCAGAAACAGGATTTTACCTGAATTATTTACATGTACTGATAGGATTAGAGGTTCAAAAGTTATAACACATTCTAGATCAGTGAATGCTTTAGTTTTAGTTTAGTTTATTTCAGACAAACATAATATAACACTTAGGACAAAAAACATTTAGCACAAAACAAGACAAAAAAAAAATGAAAATAGGAAAATGGAACAACTGTTGTGCCTGAAAGGGAGTAGGAGGAAGCCACTGCTAGTCCACAGCGTGTTAGTGCCTAATCACATAATATCGTACAACATAAGACTGTGATTATCCATAAACATATATACACACACCCCTACAAACTGACACACCCATACACCTACAGCCAAATACCCATATACATACACACCAAATTATGCCTACATCTGTATACCGACCCACATCCACACACCCACACATACCCACAATACAATATAACAACCTGAAAATCCAAGTACGATCACATCCTTCCTTGAGCAATATATTGTGACAAAAACATTTCTTGGTACATTATTTTAAATTTTTGAATGCGTGGACACCGCCTGAAAGGGACGGGAATCGAGAACCGGTTCTTTTTGAGAATCGGATCCCAGTAGCTCGATTCCTTGGAATCATTTGCCTGCCTCCTTAACGATTCTGCTTATCAATTCTGCCTTTGTTGCGCATGGGTGATGACGTCACACGTACACTGCATTGTTTTGGCCAGAACGTAGCCAACATGGTGTTGAGGCAGAAACGGTCTAACAAGATGACACTAGGGCCACTTGTAACACTTGCAAAGCTTCTATGTCTTCAAAAGGGTGGAATCCCTCCAATCTGCTCAAACATTTGTCCACAGCATGTGATATATTTTTAGAGGAATGTCATGTATTTGATACGCAACTTAGCGACGCTTGTGAATGTAGTGGCAGAGTGAACACCGGGCCCAGTTCCGGTTCCGGTGCGGACAACAAACGTTGTACCCAAATAAGAGTTTCCGAAGGTAGGGGAAAGGAATGAGGTGCACAACAACGGGAGACGAGCCCAGCCGAGTCGAACTGGTTCGACGTAGTGGACATGTGGCAATAGAGGAATTAGTAAAGCATCTTTAGTTTCACTTTAACTGCACACCGACCCCCCCCCCCCCCCCCCCCCCCCCCCCAAACCAGGCGTCATTTGTTATTATTATTTGTACATACTGTATATGGTATATTTTCTGTGCAGATAGAAATATAGAAGACAGTTAATGCAAACACACCCGTTTGTACTCTTTTATTCCCTCACCCAATGACAATCAATAAGAGAATCGATAAGGAATCGGATCGATAAGCAAAATCGATAATGGAATCGGAATCATTAAATTCTTAACAATTCCCATCCCTACCACCTGAGGTCTACCCAAACCTGTTCCAAAGCTTAACCCCACACACCAGTGCACACAAACTTTTCCTGGTTGTCCTAGCTGCCTGGACTTTGAAATTCCTACATCCCCTCAGGTTATAGCCCCCCTCTCTATGGGCAAACATTTTTTGTATGTTGGCTGGTAGTTTATTTTTATTGGATGTATATAAAAGTTGAGCTGTATAAAAATCTACTAAATCATAGAGTTTTAATAGTTTTGACTTCAGGAACAATGAGTATGATCCAAATACCTGACTTTATGTAAGACTGCATGCTTTTGTAATATAAAGACAGGGTGTAGTGTAGTTTTGTAGTTATTGCCCCATAATTCTATACAGTAAGTTAAGTATGACAGGACCAAACAACAATACAATATATAGAGTGCCTTATAATCCAGGACATGTTTAGCTTTGTTTATGATAGAGATGCTTTTGGATACTTAAGTTTGTATGAACTTGATGTGTGATTTCAATCTTAATTTATCCAATCCATTCATTCATTCATTTTCTGAACCCGCTTTATCCTCACTAGGGTCACGGGGGTCGCTTGGAGTCTATCCCAGCTACATAGGGGCGAAGGCGGGGCACACCCTGGACAAGTCGCCAGTTCATCGCAGGGCTGACATATATCATATATCCAATCCAATCCAACGTTATTTGTAAAGCACTTTAAAAACAACTACAGTGGACCAAAGTGCTGTACAGAAGAATAATTAAAACCAAATTAAAGAATAAAATACAGAATAGATTAAAAGACATAGAACTGTACAAAAAGAAAACAGTGCTGTACAGAAGAATAAATAAAACCAAAATAAAAGAATAAAATACCATAAAAGATAAAAAAAAACAAAAACATAAAAAGCATAAAAACAAAAAAGAACGATAAACTACCACTACCAAATAAAAACAATAGAATAAAATAATTAATTTACTCTCAATAATTATTCCTTTTTGTCACTGGAGACTGTTTAGGCGGAGTCTTTAAGTGTCAGTATGACTCTGAATGGAGGAGGTGTTTGTCAATGGTTCCGTTTCCATCAATCTTTTCTGACCTGATACTTAAAAAATGTCAGGCTCATCAACACACTTTGTCTCACCTCCACACAGCTCCTCATGCCTGCAGCGGCGGCGTAGTGCAGACAGGTGCTGTGGTGGTTGTCGGTGGCATTGACGTTGGCCTTCTCATACTGGCCTCCCTCCAGCCTCGCTCCGGTCCAGCTCAGTATCATCTATGGGGGGTAAACAGAAATATTTGTAAACTGTCAACAGAAATGAGTCTTAAAGATGCACTTTTCCTGCATCAACATGCAGGTATGTGCACGATAGCGTGTTTGTACCTGCAGGCAGTCAGCACGGCGCTGCTCGTCCCTCTGGGGTCGGGCCAGCCGTGGTGACAGTGCTCCCTCTGGCAGCAGCAGGATCTGTGGGCCTTGGCATAGCACGTGGAGGCACGTCTCATTGTGCACATTACGCTTGTTAGGGTTGCCCTCTTTGCTGAACAGGAAAGACCTACACACAGGGAATAGATGCAGGTATGGATTTGACAATATTTATACTGCCAGCCTGAGTGCTCAAAACAGAATTATTGTACAAATCTGTTCATATTCTTTTTAGTGCTGGACGCCGATTAAAATTTTTAATAGCGATTTATCGTTTGGATTTCTGTGATTAATCGCGATTAATCACATAGTTATATTGGGGGGGGGGGGTTGCCACCATCAACAGTGTGTATTTCCTTTCAGCGATATTTCAGACTCGAAGTACTCCGGTGATAAAAATAATTCCACATGTCAGTGCTTCCAAACAACTTTGTCCTTCTCAACCCTACCATCTGAAGACATTTAAAATGAAAACGTCCATGGAACAGACCGCTACTTTTCTCCATGTTTATGTCCATACCAGTTTATTTCCAGTTGTGAGTGATTGACAGGAGTCTTAAGCCCACTAATAAGTACTAATACTAAAAAGCCCAATAATATGTGATGTTCAGTTGTTCAAAGCAAGCAAAGGGGGCCCTCTAGTGGTGGGAATAAGTGTCACTAACGTATGTTTTGTCCTTTCGGTGTTCCCATAGTCAGTTCAGACATAAGAAGGAACTAACAGACACGTTTCTTTCACTCTGTTTGTATGGCCCGAAAAACGTTTGCCTGTGAGTATTTTATGTTCAGTTGTTGTAAGAATGAATAGTGTAAAATATCTCTGACGTGAACCTTTGTTGCTGGATAAAAAGACGTTGTAAATCTTAATCTGTAAATGCTAATCGTTAGCATGTCTATGGATTTTCCCATTCAAGTTAGCATCGAGCTAGCGATCTTTTTCCCATTCATTTAAATGTATAATGCCATGTAAATGTTCTAAGGCAATGAACAGAACTGAGACATATTTTGTTTGTATGTTACAGTTTTACAGTGGGTCTACAGTAAAAGATTTGGACAGAAGTTTTGGGCGTCCGGCTTTTCTTGGTAAACCTATCTGCCGAGTTACTCGCTACACGCACACAAGAAGGAGCAGAAGAATAGGAGTTATAACTGTACTGTCCTCGCTAAGACGTCTGTACTTAGTCTGAGCTAGACAGTGAGCTAAACTCTGAATTGACGATGCAAGATATGTCCTCTGAAGTTTGCAGCTTTAATGTACATACTTGACATCATGCAGATTGACAGAGTGAAACTATAAAATAAAGACAAAATAAATCAATTAGTTATGTCTATTAATGATATGCATATTCACGGAGAATGCATAGATGTAATTATTATAAACTTAAATTGACTGCTAATACAACAATCACATTGTAAATAAGTAAAAGTTAGTTCAAAGGCTGGCATATTATACCTAAACACAACCAATGAATTTACATAAACTTAGCATGAGCTAAATAAAGAATTAGCAACCCATCTCCGACTGCTAGCATAAACGAATTAGCTTAAACATGTTAATAACACATTGTAATAAACACATCCAAAATAACGTCATAAACATGTTTCTAACGGCACGTTTGCATGTGAAATTATTTAGCAAACAACAGAATGATTAATACATACAGGCGTTGCTTCTGCAGGAGTTAAACAAAGTTTGAGTCAGCATTACTTGGAAAGTTCGCTCACTTTTCTCCTCTCAGCTGCACCGGCACCGGCGCTTGGTGCGTCTGGAGCGCCAAAATAAAAGCATGAGTTTCAAAATAAGAGTCCATATGTATAAATGAACTAAGACTTGCTTGAAAGGCAGAACGGCATTAACGGGAGTTTTTTTTAAAAAATTGTCGGCGTTATTTAATGAATGCGTTAACACGGTAATAACACGTTAACTTAACCAGCCCTAATTCTTTTATTTCCAGAGTGAGCCGGACTGAATGGACCAAATGCACAAAGCAATGTTGTAAGAACTGTTCAGTAAAGGTACTAATACACACCGTGAAAGTACTCCTCTACAAGTAAAAGGTGTGGATCCAAACCTTAGTTTTGAGTAAAAATATGTATTATCAAGTAGTTATTGTGCAGTCACTGGCAGTGTTTTACTGTTTTAGCTGATGTTTTTGGATTCATGTTAATTAATGTGTGTGTTGCATTTTACTGCTGTATGTGTTTAGTGTTGAGCTAATTTGATCTAGTCTCAATCTAGAGTGATATAAAGGTCGCATTGATTCTGAGTGTTCATACTCAAGCTGCTTTATAACTTCATGAAGACTATACACACAAAGAGTTGTTCCTTGTCAAATTCTAGGAATTCCCAAATTATGGTTGTGGTTTAAAACATTTCCCATTTAGATAAAAGGGTTGTTGTTTTTTTTGTTTGTTTTTTTTACCTCTGCCCTCTTCTCTGCTCAGTGAACACTGGGAGAGAGACTTGGTGGTTGAGTGAGCAAAAGACTGAATAGACAAAAGGAGAATCCAGCCATGACACAGAAAAATAAAATGTTATTTTCTGGTTCCACAGCAATTGCATTTTCAAGTATGCAGACTGTCACTCAGGCCATTGCAAAACTCCACTGGAATGTTTTGTGATGGATGTGTATTTGTGCTTAGCCTATTATTTTATTTCTCAGACAGAACTGCAGTTCTTCTAGCAGTAGTGGGATGAGAAGAACAGCTTCTTTTTTATGTTGTGTTGACTATGATGACCATACTGTTATTGGCTGAATGTACAGCACACAAAACACAGGATGATGGCTCCAAGAAATATATGGAACCAGTACATCAGGGGGAAAATGGAGAATTAAGGCAGAGGGCAGGGTCTCGGCAGGTAAGTCCACCACCACAGAGAGTGATTAATACGGAATGAGTCTATATGTTTCTTAAGGAAAACATCATATATCCCAGCAAATATGACGTTCATATGCAAAATATTCTAACCCTTAAAAAGAAGCAGATAAGACTTTTTGGGGCACTTTTGAGAACCTCAACAGTTTCTTAAACAGAGGACATAACAGAGGTAAGACAGCAAGGCTAGGATAACAGTTGAATGATGAAAAGTATAAAAATAACTGAAAGAAAAACACTGGCTTACAAACTATGAAAACTAAACTTAGGTACAATGTAACATAAACTATAAATATACAAAAAAAAACAAGTGAAAAAGTAAGCAGAGATTACTAATACCCCTGCCCCGCCTCACCACATAATACTTTGCCCCTCCTGTTCATTGATACCCTGCCTTGCCAGGGATTAATTTTGAATTTGAAATTAAAGATAATTGTAAACTAGATTAAACTAAATTACAGTCCTTTTAGGGTATTTCAGTCAAACCAACCCAAACATTATTCTGCTCAAATCTTAATCTTTAAACTGATGGCACTTTGTCTGCTGAAATGGGTAAATAGCCTTCAAGAGCTCGGTTGGACGAATTTTCTAATTTAAAATATTCAAAAATGAATAAAAATCCCAAAATTTAAATTTAGCCATTAAACTGAACCTCTCCTAGTGGTAAAGAAAATGTGTGTCAAATTGGGAGAATAGTCATTGAGAAATTGGTTGAAAAAAAATCCTGGATGGACAGACTGAATTCCTGGTATTACTATATACCCCGCCCAATGGGCCAAACTCACTACAACTAAAACGAGAATCAAACAACCTCAAGGACTCAACAATAAAGAAAACTAATGAAAAAAGTAGACACATTGATCTGTATCTGATTCAGAACTACACATGAATGATTCCATGTGATCTATACAGTTCACGTCATGAAAACACAAATATTGAGTCACACATGAAGGAAAAGATCAGATCTTGGCCACTCCTGCCAGAAGTTTGAATAAAGCAGTTGAGAGGAGCATTAAAGTGCGATGTAAAGTGAAGTTCGCACTGAGAAAAAAGAAGGAAGCGCACAGCAGAGTCAGAAGAAAGGTAGAGGGAGGAAAGTGCACACTTAGGCAGAGGAGGAGGTGGAGTACCGGTAGCTGAATGGGCCGAGGAATGAATGTAAGTGTGTTAAAGCAAAGGTGGAGAGAGGGAGGAGACAGAAAAGATGGAGGAATATTGACTATTTCTGCTTAACATCTCTGAGATAATGGACATACTGGCTGGCGTATTGCACAAACACACACACGCCTGTGCTGATGGTGATGGATGTGCCAGCTGCCCTCAGAGCCAGGCTGTGGTCGCAGTTCTGTTTAGTAAATAGTTTTTCTCTGCTCTTTGTCTGTCAAAACCTCCATTTGCTAATTAGCTTTCTCTTGACTCTTTTATTCAGCTCCACCTATTACATTTTTTTTCCTGGCTGTCCTTTTTTTATGCCCTTCCATTCTTTCAAAAACCTCCATCTCTCCCTTTTATTCATACACATGCTTTTTTTCCTCTTCATTCTGGACAATATTCTTTTCCATTGCCTTTCTCCGCTGTCCTTTACTATACAATTTGGTGACAACTGCACATAAAGCTATTGAGGAAAACCTGAATGGTGGTGCATTTGAAATGATTCTAATGCAAATTGCAGAAAAAAGAAGAAAATAATAGGATGTCACAGGATTTCCACTGGCTCAATACAAAAAAAAAAATCTGTTGTAAACTCTCTCCCTCACTGCTTCCTGTGTGATTTGGACACAGCAGCCGCTGCGATTGAATTAGTGTTTGAATGTTTCCTCTATTGTTGCAGCCCTTTAGCTTTTTCTTCCACTGCTGTCCTGCTCTTTCACTTCCAACCTTTTTATCCTGTCAGCCACGAGCGCTTTCATCCTCCTCTTAATGACAGTGTAGTGTCAATTGACCCGCACAGCAATAATCACTAATTATTCCCCTCTCAACTAAAACCCAATTATCAGAAAACCGTAAAGGTAGGATAAAATTCAGAGTCATTGCTTCACAATGCAACCTTTATTTTTGCTCTTTGGCTTGTTCAGTGAGTTTTAGCGGTAGAGAAATACTACCTGTACTGTTGGATCTGCTTATTGTTAGCCGAGTGGTGTACAGTTTGTCTCATTGGCCTTTTGTTTTATGAAACTTTAACTTCTTTTAGTGTTTTATTTGTCCATTTAAGTGCTAGTTTAGTTGAGATTTTAGCTGACGTTCTTCTGGTTCCGTGGGTGTATAGCATGTGTATTTTGCTACAAGCGTCATGTATCATTACCAAGGCAACACAGACAAAACAGGAGGCTTAAGAGGCTATAACAACTAATTTTTGCACAACATGTAGAGCTACAACAATTCATCCATTACTTGTCAACAATTAAATTCATCAACTGCTGTACTGAGCAACATAAAAAAACATCACATTATTTTCAAATTTCCTCGATTAAAGTATAATAAGCTAGCATTTCTGTTCTGTTGGACACTGTTGGAAAAACATGCTAGTGACAATAGTAAGGATATGGTCAGTTGTCTGTTTATGGCTAAAAGACAAGGGTTTGAGCAGTGGATCATGACCATATCAGTAACATTCCAACCACCAAATCTAATACATTTTATGTCATGTATTAGATTTTGTTGTTTTTAATATCAGGTTGGATGATGGTACTAATCATGTGGCAGTAACTGGTAAAGAATTTGCACACAAAGAGACTGGACAAACTGGTGGAAACACAGCTGGCTCAGGGACTGAAGGAGGCTGGAGTCACTGGGGACTGTGGTGGAGAAATGGACTAGTCTGAATACTGGTCTCCTTTGTATTGATGTTGGAGTTATTGCCAGACATGCTCACACCGTATTGTGTTTTTGCAGCTGAAGAATACATTTTAACCCAAAAAGACCCAAACATCCATCGTCCATCTACGGATCTAAACTGTTTAATACCCGTTGATCCACTAATCCTATCAATACATGTAAATAATTGGTGTAAACAGCAGTTTGTCATCTTTTCATGGTCATCAGATATGACCCATTTGGACATTCAGAGGCTCCGTAGTGAACATGGAAACACCGTCATCTCCTACAACATTGATTCACCAGTAAAACCCGTGGAGTTTGATAAATAACAGTGGATGGAGACACTTGTTTTATGTTCAGTTAATGATATATTTTACTGAAAATGACCATTTTTCTTCAGTTTTCTGTTTTTGATATAATAATCCTAAACTTTAATCTGATCTTTAATGAACATCTACATGATCAGTAAATTAAGTATGGGAAAATACCTGATTTTCATTGAAAAGAAGCAAAATACAGGTGATAATATTACAGTAAATAGTGTTAAATCACTTAAGAAAGGTTCAATAAAGAGAAAAAAATAACTTGTGAAGTGCCACAAAAGTAGCACTGGGTCTTTATGGGTTAAAACAAATGCTATTGAGGATTCTGATCTTAGTGCCTTCCAATATTAAGTACTTTGAAGAGCTTTTGTATTTGTTAGATGCTTTACGAATCAGGGTTGTCCCTCTTTAAGGGCAATCCCTAAAACCAAATTAGTGTAAAATGAACGTTGAAAGTGTCAAAAGTGGTTCAAATGACTTTTCCATGACCACATGCTTATCACTTGTCACCAGTGGACTTCTTACCTAGGTTTGTTTTGTGCTCAGAGTTCTGCTCTACGGATGTGAATCTTGGATCCTGACAGGAGATCTGCAGTGTCAAATGGATGGCTTCCAAACCTCGTTCTTACATATCATGAACATCTCGCGCAGAGATTCTATTTCAAAGTCAGTTCTCCTGCAGAACTTTGTTCAAATGCCACTATTTAAGTTAGTCCAACTGTGCCAACTGCAATGGCTGGGACACCAGTTGCAATGCTGGGAGACTTGATCTAACAGTTCTGTCAGTGGGACTGAACCCACAGCAAGTAAGGCTGGGTGCTAGAAAGAACCACATATCAGAAGTGCTGTGCCAAGTTATTCTCAGTACAGTATCCACCAACAGAGGTCAAAGTGCAGTACAATGCCATAAATTGGAGAGAACAGCAAAGCAGTGTGACAACCTATGGTCACCTCTTAAAGTGATGAAACCAGCCAATTAAGAGACCATTGTTTATTTATTATTAGCCCTAGGTTTTCCAAATTTGTATGCACAGATACAGCAAGAATAACAGTTAGAATATGTGATGTTGAAATGTCTTCAGTTGCAGTTTAGGGAACAAAACAACGAATAAAGCAAATTTGGATTCAGAAAGGAATCACGTAAAGTAAGATTTATGGGGACAAAAGAAAAAGAAGACTGTCAGAGTCAGTGTTGCAGTCTGTTATTCACACTAGCTGCATCTGTCTTAAACCATGTCTTCAGTGGAGATTGAGGGAGGGTTACGTTTCCTGTGCTACACCCATTTTACAGTAATAAGTCTAACTTGTCATTTCCCAGTTAGCACATCTCATGGGATTACCAGCCAGTCCAACCCACAGAGATGACTAGAAGTATGAAGAAGATACATGTTAAAAATAATCTGAAAAACAGACTGCATCAAGCACCCACGCTTGTCCTTTCTGAGCCTTTATTTTGTCTGAGATTTCTCGGCCGTCTATCTGTTGCCTCTGTCCAATTGAGCTGTTGGAACAAAGGAGCATTTCCTCTGATACTTATCAGGAGCACAGCACTGCATTCAGCACGCCTCTCTGGACCATTATAGGTTGGTAGGAAGGGACACAAATAGCACACCAACTGATTCACTGTGTTATATTCATAAGCATTTGTGAAGCCCCCCCCCCCCACACACACACACACCACATGTGCACATATGCAGATGCATACATAAGTAACTGGCCTTTTCACACAGTTTCCTCTGACCCCCAACCCCCCGCCCCCAACTAAAACCCCCTGTAATCATGGAAAGAAAGTGCAAGAGAGAGGAAAAGTGTAGGGAGGAGGGGGTCAGGAAAGCTATTCAGTCACTGATTCAGCTGTCTTGGTTAGGGGCAGCAGCCTGATTATCCCTGCAGGGGGTAAAAAGACACACTGTACATTTTTATTATTTTGACCTTTTCATTTAGCTTAAGTTCGAGTCGGTGACTCTGCTTTTCTTTTCTCTAATGGAGTGTGTGTTAGGGTGTGTGTGCACCTGTTTATAGCAAATGGCAGAATAAGTGAAACTCCTTACAATACAAAACACTCATATACTTATTTATTTAGATGTGTTCAAGATGTATGGGTGTGTGTATGATATGTAGGTGTATATGTGTGTATACAGTGTTTTCTACAGACACAGATTTTATCTGTAGCAGGATGCAGGGTCACTGTATAGAGAGTGTTGCATCATGGGTCATTAGCATAACTCTTGCCTGGCTAGAGTGTTCATTAAAGTCTGTTTATAGTAATTCTCTAGGGTCTGCCACCACTGAAAGTTAAAATTTGTCAATTTTAACCTGCAGGGGTTATCTAAGTGTAATTTCTACTTATGATAATCATGATGTTGAATCCATTCAGTAGTCTGACATTGAGATAAGTCTGTGTCCAAGTGGGAAACTCAGAAACCCCAGGTTATGTACCAACAGTTTATGGACTTTGCAAAAAGCATTAGGTACATTTTATTGTCCTATGTTTCATTTTACAATCTTTACTGTTTGTTTGATCGTGATACAGTAAGTGTTGCTGCATTTATGTTGGATTGGCAAAACAATAAGACCATGACTGAGTGGAGACAAGTTGATTCACCGTTTCTGTCAAGAGTAAGTCATCCCAGTTGGAATATTTTTAATTCATTTTAAGATTATAGAGAGGCAGATTAGACTATGGTGGGCTGTACTACATATCTAGGCCTGGGTAATCTGGCCAAAAGATCATATAACAATCTTTTGAGGTAGAATCACGATCTACATCTCATAAAATGTAGGTCAGTTACGACAAAACAGTTTTCTCTTGTTTCTGGAGGCTTAAGCCGTGTGTAATGGCTTTTTGTTGCATATGGTGTCTGACGGGCATCTTTGCACCATTTCATTATTACATTATTTTCAGAATTTCAAGATGAAGTAAACAGAACTTGACATTTTCCAAACTGTAAATACATCTTTAATGCTGCAGTGCACATGAAGTGTTGAGTGTAAAAAATCCATTAGACAACTGCAGCTCATTCAGAACTCTGCTGCTAGAGATTACCCAGTCCTAGATATGTAGTACAGCCCACCATAGTCTCACTAAGACCAGAAAAGTGGACCACATTAGTCCAACTCTGAGGTCCTTACACTGGCTGCCTGTCCGTCAGAGGATAGACTTTAAAGTTCTGTTGCTGGTCTATAAAGCTCTGAATGGTTTAGGACCAAAATACATCAGTGACCTCCTGACTCAGTATGAACCCACCAGACCCCTCAGGTCATCTGGATCCGGTCTGTTGTCAGTTCCCAGAGTCAGAACCAGACATGGAGAAGCTGTGTTCACCTTCTATGCTCCACATGTCTGGAACAAACTTCCAGAAAATCTCAGATCAGCTGAAACACTGAGTTTATTTAAATCCAGGTTAAAGACCCACCTGTTCTCAGCTGCATTTGAATAGTTTTTATTCTTTTAAGATGAAAGTTTTTATCTGTTTTATCTGCTTATCCGTTTTATCTACTTACCTAATTTTGTTTTGATTTGTTTGTTTGTTTGTTTTTCTCATGCCTATACTATTTATTGCTTCCATGCTGTAATGCTTTTAATGTTTTATGTAAAGCACTTTGAATTGTCTTGTACATGAAAGGTGCTATATAAATAAACCTGCCTTGCGGGCTAATATGTCCTATAGAGATTTCATAAGGAATTCAAAAAAGTTTTTAAGACTCCAACAACTCTAAAGCATCTGTGTAAATCAAAATCTGGAGTTCAGAAATGAATGCTTACAAATACATAGATTAGTGCAAATGTGTAATGCTCTCTGTAAAATACCCTGATCATGCTGATAAATGGGTAATTTAAAATTGAGTAAGAAAGCTGTTCTGTAATTTTTCTTAATGACAGGATCTGTATGATCCCTCTGAAAAGTATGTTTGGCAAGACATATGGAAATTTAGGACTGATCACAGTCTAAGGTTGTGAGATCACCAGCCTTATCCATAACTTCTTTGGAAGAGGTAAACATGTTCAAATTACTAACTATATATAATTTAGCATCCATTAATATTCCTGGGCACCCTGCCCAAGTGAAGTCTATGTATGGGAAACACTGCTATATTTATATGTGTGTGTGTGTGTGTGTGTGTGTGTGTGTGTGTGTATGTAAATACATGCATTTTCAAAGTCACACAGTGCATGTTCTATTTCTATACGTTTCCCTATAGCTTAGACAGTATCAGTTTTTTGCATCTTATGCTTGATTTTCTGTATGTTTCATGAATGTGGCTGCTCTAGCAAAAAATATCCCCTTTAATAAATGATGTATTCTATAAATATTTGTGTGGAACAACATTACAGCTCATATCTCTGTTCATGCCAGTCCAAGTTCATTTCTGAGCAGAGTATTATGCAGTTTTACAGACTGACTGTGACCCGTCTATTGTTCCTTGAGATTGAAGCACTTTCCATGACTCACATTTTTCTAGCGTGTCCTTCTATGCATCTGACCTCTTTGGGGCGTCTGTACAATAAGCCGCCCAATTTGTCACAAAGTGATTAGCTAACTTGCTGTAATTCTGAAAATGGTAACACTTGGAAATCTATTAAAGCTGACATAGAGCTAATTGTTATTTAATCTATATGACTCACACATGCCAGCCTCCGTACTATTTAACTGCTTTTATAGCCACAGCCTTCCCTGGGTCTGCTGAACATCTCTGACATTCTCAACCAACTCTAAGCCAAAAAACAAAGCATTTTACCTGAGTAGACGTGTCATGGCGTGGCGGCAGACATAGTGCAGGGGTGTGTTGTGCTGGTACTGCTCTCCGTATGATGCGTTCGGATCAAGGCCGTCCCTGAACTGAGGGTTACCCTCATACAGCTGCCAAGCCAAAGCCTCATCACCGCTCACCAGGGCCTTGCGAAACTTTGTAGCTGTATTGCCCATGGCTTCAACCTTGCAAAGGGCCACCTAAAGCGAGCTACGGCAGATGCCTGCCTGCCCACACGGCCCTCCTCCTTCCTCTTCCTCCTCCCCTGTCAACACAGGTCACAACTCAGGGCAACATGGCAACATGGTTCACTGTGTTTTCTTGCCCTGTAAATGAGAGACACAGAGAACGAGACTGGTTAAAGCCAGAACATGAGACAAATAAGAACAATGCGACTAAAGTGGACAAAAACTGAACAAAATAGAACGAAAAATAAGACCTTAAAAAGATGTAGACAAAAGAGCATAGACAGACATTTGATCAATCAGTCCAACCATGGATCATGTGCTGCAGCAATACATTGTCTTACAGGAAACAGAGAGCAAAAAATACAAGCCTGAAGAAGCAAGCTCCAAAGACACAGATAATTATAAAAAGGGCAGGCGAGAGGGGAAGGTTAATGATATCCCAGACATCGATTGGTCAGTCAGTTGATGAAAGGCATGGTCAATACCTCCACAGCAGGCTATGGAGTGAACTGGCGTTTGGAGAGAATTTGCATACTTGAGACTGTTTACATGACCAGGATTCTTACACATTTTTCATTTCAAAACATTTCCTAGAAGATTCTTCAGACCATATTTGTTATCTGAGTGCAAATTGAGCTACAGATTTATAATGCAACCAAATGATTTTGAAATCCAACTTTTAGACCATGTTATGTTCTGAATATGTATGCTATTATGTTGTCAAATCAGATCAATTAACACCAAGCCCTGGACATCATCCCAGGTGTGGAGGCAGCTCTGTGTAGGAATGTACACTCATACACCATTCTTTTCACTGCTCAGTCTGATACAGAGATAAGCAATTTGCTTTCTCCAAACACCTTGAAACATTCCTGATATTTTTTTCTTAAATTTTTCATCTATATCCAGAAAAACAAATTCCATACCACGTAGGAATACAGTATGTTTGCCTGCAAATGATCTGAGAGTGTGAGCATGGGTTAAACCATGCATTGCTAATACCGTGAGCCCAAACCAGTTGTACTTTTTCTTTCAGGCTCAAAGAATCAAAAGAATCACAGCAATGGTTAGGAGTTTCCCCATCCCAGCCAACCACCGCTTAGAAAACTCAAATATGTTCACAAGTTCTTTTACCCTTACTCATTTCAGTTTAAAGCCCCTTTATTTCCAAGTTTGTTTTAAGCATTACCAAAGGTTCAAAAACAAACAGCAGTAGGAAAAGTCTGACCAAAAGGAGCAGATATTGGAAATAAACACCCAACTCTTCTCTCTCCACACACATCGTACATAATCACCATCTTTATCAATGTGTTCTGCTTCATTTCCTTTGTCTTCTCCACTTCTCCCTCTTTCACGGTCTTTAGCACGCACGCGCACACACACACATACATACACACACACACCACTACATCCTATAATGAGTGGAGTCTGTATGTCAGAGCATGCATCTGTGTGTATTGGGCTGTTGAGGGTATCATTACAGTCTTCATTCTATGGCCATCTGTCTGGCCTTCACAAAGAGTCTCTTTTAGCTTTGCTACAGTTGGCCGCTGGCTGGCCAGGCTCTGGAACATTTGAATAACGTGGCTGCCTGCCTCCCCTCTTCTGCTTCACATTTCTATGCAGTGACAGACAGGGACACAGACAGGGAAAACACACACTGACAGACGGAGACGAACTGGCTGAACAGAGGCTGCAGATAACAAATAATAGCAAACATTTCGTGAAGTGCTGGCTGGTCCCGTGATGCACACATTAGACCGGGCCTTGTGCATATGAGGGTTTGGGAATATCTGGAGGGGTGTGTGTGTGAGTGTGTGTTGAGGAGGGGGGGTTACTATAGTTAATAGGTCAGTCTGTCTGCTTGGCTCTATGTTTTGTGCACACTGGTTTACTTCCAGTTCACTACACTCCTCTGAGCATCTCCTCTAGTCTGTATCTCTGTCTCATACTAAATAAGGACAGGAAGTCTGGACATGAGGGAATTCCAGCGAGAGCAAGTCCTGCTGTTTGCATTTGGCAGCAACAGCGCAATCATCAACTATTACAAAAACCCTTGAAGCCTTCACATCATTCAGTGGTCGGATAGAGTGAGGGTGAAGAAGAGTTTCGCTCCTTGTTCACTTGATACTCAGCTTATATCCTTAATTAGGCTTTATTCATGACAGAAACATAGGCATGCCGTCTTAAAAATAGTTCTGGAAATACTCCACAGGTTTTAACAGAACACACTAGCATATGATTTTATTATCAAGACTTCATGACTCATGAACTCAAGTATCCAAAACAGACACATCTCGTCAGAAAATCCTGAATGATAAAAACCAAGATCAGCAGTTGCCAGGAGTATACATATTTATACAAAGACATATATTAAAAAGGTATTTAGGCAACACTGTAATTTATGGCATTTTGTGTGTGACTGCCTTGGAAAACATCTACACCATTTACACACAGCTGAAACGATCCAGTGAAGTAACAAGCAGGCTATTAAATCAATCAAGTTAATCTTACTAATAGGACTGTACTGAATAACCATAACAAAACAGTCATCTGAATATGACACTCATATATACATGTTACAGATTAAACTATCAAAAGATAAATGAATACACACATACGTTACTGTTCATTTAAAAAAAAAAAGTTTCTCTTATTTCCAAAAATCTAAATTAACATAAATGAGTATATGTATATATGTAACATAATGTAAATTTTTAACAATTAAATACAGCTGAATGATATGGCCAAAAAGCCTACATTTCAATTTCATGATTTGATCAAATGTTTTGAGGCTGTGTAAACCCCAGACAAAACCTGAGTCGAAAATACTCTCTTACTTCCTTACTGCTGAAACTATATGCCATATAAGACTGGAGAACTGACATTTCAAACTGTTCCAAACATCACAGCTGAAATCAACCCTAACATGGGAGCTACACTGGTGCACACATTTTCTTTCCTGTTTTACATTTATTACACTTTCATTAGGATCATTAACCATGGGGATGTGCATGTTTTGACAGTTTATTCAATATATGACTAGAAAGACACATTCACAAGTCATATATGGAGAGGCAAACATCAGGTAGCACTGATTTTTTTCTTGGTCTCCTGAGAAATAATCTCAATTTTGTGAAAGAGAGATTTTTCACAACATATTGTCCAGCCCTTAAATAACCCAACACTCACTGCTCTCTTTCAAGGTCTAAACAAGATACTTAAGATACAAGATACTTAATACTTTCACATTTGCAATTTCCTATTGAAGTTGATAAACTGTAGCCACATATGCTATAAATCAGGTTAATCATTAATACACTTATTAAACCAGTTTATAACTTGTGTGCATAAGTAGTAGCATCCCAAAAAAAAGGTGCTGTGCATGTCATGTCATAAAAAACACTGACATGTGAGCATACCAGTCTTATGAGCTGTCTTGTAAAAACTCAAATTACCAACATCTTAAGATGTTCCACATTCCACAACAATCCTACAAAAGAAATCAGCATCAAAGCGTTTCTGGTCAACTACTACTCTGTGTCTAGTGTTATATTCATTCAATGCCAGTCTAAAACACTGTAAGTGTAAATACACATACAAAGTCCAGCTGTCAAGTCATGAGTGAATCAAACATCTCCATGTGTGGGTGGATGGTTGCTACTGTACAAACTAAAAGACAAGGTCAGCTTGTTAAAAGACACATAAAACTTAGATGAGAGCCCAAGTGCGGCAACAGCTACATTATGAGACAGGCTATGGTCGAACTTACTTCAATGCCACTTCATTTACCAAAATTAGCTGGGTCACTGTGTATCAGCTAAATATTCAGGTCAGACCTCGTGTGGTTATCCCTGAAGAAGTATGTCAGCATGAAATGGAGCACAAAACAAACACCAGCCGACTTCTCTGCATGTTTCTGTCCATGCGGCCCCACGGTTAAAGCTCCTTTGTTCAACACACTGACAGTCGATGGGAATTACCGACTCAAGAGGAAAGCGAATATTTGGTATGGTCTGACCAAAATGTAGCACAAAACGCTTCACCCACGGCTGTGAGAACGCAGTGGCAAAACGTTAACACCCAAAGCAGCCTACCTTCCGACGCTAGCAAACCCCTCATTCAGGTTTACGTTAACGTTAGCGCGTTATGTTAGCCTAAACTCGCAAATAACAGAAGCTACCTACCCTACAGCAGGACAGCGTCAAATCTCCGTTTTTACTTACACTGCTCTTTCACTTCGTTACTAGTCGCACATTCGGAAACTTGCGTAAATCGAGGGCCATTATTTTGTTACTGTCATACGCATCCCCGGCTGCTTTTCTGCTGGATCATCTTCACTGCCACCGGACCCGGCGAGGACGATAGTGCTGCTGCTCGGAGCGGAGGGGCGAGACTGACTGGACTGGATCGGTTCAGTATGTTGTTGTTGCTGCCAAAGAGGAAAGCTCACTACGCATGCGCTGCATCCGCTGTCATACGGAGAGCTGTAATGTGATTGGTCGGTGGTCTGGGATCGCTGATTTTGACTCATCCGCTTTATTTTGGTTGTGTATCGTAAAGGTTCAAGCGATGGCACACTACATTTATGACAATAAAACACGTGAATAGACATGTAATAATCACAGTTTGCAGGATGGTTACAGCTCATGGATGTGACAGCGGAAAAGAGAGGAAAAAGTTAGGAAACTGTATGAAAAACTTAACTTCAAAGCACTCAAGAATCAGTAATAAAACTTGACTGCACCAAGTGCAGTCCTAGTGTAATTTTCAGTACCTTCTGATTGACAGTCTGTTTCTCCAGTGACATCTGCAATGGTGCAAAACTGTCACGATGCAGGCTCATTAAAAATGTCATAGTGCATTTAAGTGGGGGTTTTTTAGTATACAAACATAATGTGACAGAACCTAGGCTTTCTGAAATGCAACATGACCTCTTGTAAATCAATCTGTTATGTCATTTTCATAATTCAACACCATGCTTCATGTTTCACTTAAACTGGTCTGGTGTGTGGCCTTTCACTTCCTTCATCTAAGTGTGTCCATCTCTGACTGGTTCCTAAAAAAACTGAAAGTGCTTTGTTGAGAGATGGCTTGTTACTGAACAGCAACTATCACTTCATTCACATCCTGTCTCTGATAATACAAGGCTCATCTTCAGGCTGACACTCAAAGTGTTACATCTTTGTATAAAGGGAAATGGGATATGACACATTTGTGAGCAGCAAATATGACAGAAGAAAGAAAAACATAAATTGGCAAAAACAGTTTTGCGAATATCCTCAAACTAAAAACACAAAAGTGTAATTTTCCCAACATGTCCATTCAGGTGAGACAATATCTTCACAGTTCTCCTAACAGCATGAAAAAACATGTCTAATATTTCATTTTGTTTGCCATTTTGACAAATCATTTGTGTAAAACCAGGATTACTGTTAAAAACTCCACTTCCTGGTTGGGGAGGGGCAGGACCTTGCCTCACCTATCAGGCCACACCCAACCATTTAAGAGGAAGGATCAGGCCTAGACCATCCTCTTTTCCCTTAATTTGACTGGGAGCATGTGGCCTGAAGAACAAAGACTTAAATGCACAGACTGGATGGATGCATACCTGAGTGAGTTATATTTTGTGTTATTGTTAGTTGAATATCCTTGAATATGTCTGGAATTGTTTTAGTAATAGTTATTGTTTCCCTTTGTTTAAGACTCAAATCATCTCATCCACGTCATCCTATCCATGTCATCACCTGAGCTATTCCACCTGTAAATAATCTGCCTGAAGAGAAAATAAAGCATTAAACGGAATCCCTGACCAGTTTTCGTATCTGACCGTATGCTAATGCAGAAGTTTTAATTATTCCAACACAAATCAGCCCTTCAACATCAGTCTTCATAGTTTTTACAATTACTGTATCAGACATATACAGTCTGACAGCCTCAGAACTGATGTCCATAATGCAGGCCTCACAGCAGTCCTTCTCATATGTTTCAGTCCTCACTGATCTTGATCCTGCTTAATTAGCCTGTGGACACTGTTTTACCTCTGTACGTACCTGTATCTGGCTTTTTCAGCTTACCGGCCGACAGGTCATAAGCTATTGTCGTCATGCGGCGTCCGTTGTCTTCGTCTGTCGTCCATTACAAAACTTTCAATCGTCTTCTTCTCCGAAACTACAATTCCGATTGACTTCAAACTTGGTATACAGCTTCTTTATGATGATATCAGCAAAAGTTAGTGAAATTATTTGGATCCGGATCTGATTCTGGATTTGGTGCGACTTTGAAAAATGTTCCCATTATAAGAGATAGGAAGTGGATCGATGCAATAACTCAATAAATATAAATGATATCCAGTGTAAATTTCTACAGTACAGCCCTGATGGGGAGTTGATCAAAACATAATGGCCACATGCTGATCAGGATCTTCTTCTAGATCTGGGAACTTACGGAAAATTTAACATGGGCTCTCATAGGGAAAAATTTTCAATCGTCTTCTTCTCCGAAACTACAGTTCTAATTGACTTCAAACTTGGTATACAGCTTCTTTATGATGATGTCAACACAAGGTATTCAAAGTATTTCGATCCGGATCTGATTCTGGATTTAGTGCGACTTTGAAAAATGTTCCCATTATAAGAGATAGGAAGTGGATTGATCCAATAAATCAGTAAGTATCAGTGATATCAAGTTGGAATTTAAATTTTTTACAGATCTGATTGGAATGTAACCAAAAACATGGGCTATTTCTGTAATATAATAAATGCACATTACTGGGTGATAATAAATGTCATCTGGATACATTTCCCAAAGCTTTTAATTTGGCTGGTAAGCTACAGGGCCATTGGTCCTATTTTTAAATTAAGAGTGAATACAGTTCACATTGTGAGAAGTTCATTAGTTATATTTCAGTGGTTTATGTATCTTTACATAATATCCCAAACATAATAAATACACATACTTTCCAAAAGTGTGGAGTTTATAATCCTTCCAGCCTCTCTTTGGTGACTCTGCCTGTCTGACTATAACTGAAGGTGAGAGTCAACTTGTCTCCATGTTTGGACTCAGTGTCATCAGCCACCATATCCTCAAAGGTGTTCGGACATTGGACAGGAAGCCATTCTACACAAGGGGAGAAACGATGTATCAATGACAGAAAAACGTAGAACTACATTGAGTACAAACAATTTAATAACATTGTGGGCCTTTATCAATAAACAACAAGAACAAAAAGCATTTATCATTCATCAATTATCAATTATCATTTTAAATGTTTATGTTATCAACAATATTAATGGAGAAATCCACTGTATGGATCAGAAGAATAACAAAACAGACATTAGCATCTGCACCTTGACAAGAAGATGACATGATGCCCGGAAGCCAAGTCTACACCAGTGGTTCACTAAACATCAACCGAACTTCTTTTGAGATGAGGAATGAAGCACAAATCAACCAACAAAGGCTGCATTGCTGCATCGCCTCAAAAGACCGGGGTACAGAGGAGGACACAATTGTGGACAAATATATGAGGTGGCACCAAATGCACCATCTGCAACAGATTAGGGATGGATGGACTGAAGATATCAGAGGCTTCTGTGATCAGCTCTTATGTAGAAAAGCCACTTCATTCATGACCTGTGCTGCAAGAATGGATGTCAATGACATAAATGCCAAAGAGGAAGCCCAGTTAAACCGCAGGTGCAACAACAACAAAACAAATGAGTCTGAAACGCAATACATTTTAAGTAGCTCTGTTTAACACATCAATTTTATCCAGATTGCTGAAGACATTTTGCAGTAGTTACTAAAGTTTTCACAGATACTTTGTTGTCTCCACAGAACCTAAAGTTAAAAATAAGTAATAAATTGCCATTTATCTGTTTTTTTCTGACTGTTTGACTGTCAGATCAATCTCTTTTTATGCAACTGTTAACTTTTCATATGTTTCATGGTGTTTCAATCTCATTGAATCTTTTACTCTGTCTTGTTATGTCTTTAAGTCTTGAAGTGTCTTTATCATGTTAATCTTTATCTGTCTTTAATATCATTTTTGTATTGTTACATCAGATGATGCTTCTCCTCTGCATTTTGCAAAGCATTGTTGAGGTCAGTTTTCATAAACTCATCCCGAGAACACTTTTCTTCTGTTTTAATGAGGAAAATTACTTCACGCATCATACTATTGCTGCATATTTACCTCTGTCAGTTGCTGACCCATTTGGGACCTAAGTTTAGGAAACAGACATATTGAATATACAGTACTCTGCAAAAGTCGTACGTCGTCTTTAGCCCTGTTCTTTTCAGAGTTTTTTTTTTTTCTCAAATTTTTTATTCAAAACAGTCTCATAACATGTTACACAAGACATCATTGATACAAAGTACACTGTTCTCTCTCTCTTTTTTTTTTCTTAAGAAAAAAAAGGGTGTCAATATTGCTCAGAGGAAGAAAGAAAAATAAACAAAATTAAAAATAAAAAGGTAATTTGAATCATTGTTGCATGAATATTGTCATATAAATATAGACTATCCAGTGCAATACAGAACAGAGGAGTAGTTTGTGAAAAAATCAATGCTTTTCATGGCCATTCTACTTCTGTAGAACAATAACATAAATAGTAATAAAGATTATGTATGTGAAAAAACAAACATATTTACATTAACTTTCACACACACACATGTTTATCTACATGTATAAATGATCTTTTCAGGCCTTTAAGGAGTTTCCATAGTAATTTCTCAGTCTCTTCATGAAGAAAATAAAAACCAAGAAAATGTTAGAAATATGTGCACAGTATTGAAACACACAAAACCACACAAAAAATCTGATGTAAATGGCTTCTGCAAACATTAATATTTATTGTGACCTATGTTTAGGTTTTGCACACCTTGAATTCTCTTAGATCGACGCTCTGGAAGTTTTCCCTAAATCATCAATGGTATATTGTTGAATGCCCCGCAGTTCTTCCTCAGACTTAGACTGTATTTTATCTCTCATCTCTGTGCAGAGTAGAGTATACATGTCATACAACTTCTATAATATTCATATTTTTTTCCTGTAATTTTCATTTTTAATTATAAATATTTCTTGTATAGTACGGTTGTATGTATTTTGATACAGAAACTATGAAATGCATCAATTTGGTCATTACAGATTTACAACAACCAATCTAATGGTGACTTTTGAATACTACTGTAGTTCTACTCTTTAAAGTCAGGGTTAACAAACAAGATTGTTAAGCTTTTAAAATTTGACAAAGGCTCTCAGATGTTAATTTCACTCTGACAATCTCACTGAATTCTGCATTAACTATTTACAGCAGCAGTTCTTTGTACATTGTTATTGTTGAACCTCCAACTATAAGAATATACAATACCTTATGTGTGGTATAATGTTTGTTTCAAAACAAAAAACATGATTCTTAATTGGAAAAGGAAAAATGACTGAAATGACCACTTGATGCCTTTATGAAAAAGTAGATGTTTCACACCAAATTCTCTACAAATTACATAAAATATCACTATAATGTATTGCACAAAAGGTGTGTGTATTACCTATAAATTTCTCCATGTGAAAAAAATAGCGGGAGATGCAAAAAGCCTTTATTGAATGCCACTGACTACGTCTGGAAAATAAAACTTAATGGTACTATAACACAAAACTGATTTAAATTAGTAGCAACACTAGAAGCTTCACATAGTACGCAATGTTATCCTAGAACCCTTTATTTCTTTAGTCATATTCCTGTGTGGTGTGGATAAAAACTGCTGTATTTTGATTTTAATAAAGCTACAGCATTGCCATCAGTTCAACTTAAACTGAGTTGTAATACAACAGTAGTTTAGTCCAGTAGGGGGCAGTAAAATACAGCTAATAATGAACTGGACCAATTAAGGCCTATAATGTTCTACTTTTCATTTTTTCATAAATTTCTTACACATAATTGAGCCCATATCTGTACACATTAATTTGTTTATTTTATTTTGGTTATTAGAGCCAATGATGGCTTCATATCATAATTACATTATAATCTGTGATGTGTGCTCAAGTCTGCACAAGTATGGTTCCAACAAGAATTTTATGAGTTGAAGAATCAGATTGAATTGGTTAATATTTTCTTTACCAGAAAAGCCATTGGTGGATCTTTCAGTGATGCTTACGACCACCATTAAGAAAGAAATACAAAAACATGAAGATATATTTTTGAGCCTTTAATTAACAGTAAACAAAGCTGCATATGATGCATGAAGTGCTATACAAAAAAGATATAAAGGATATATTATCAGTAAGAAATTAATTATTGGTCCTGATAATTAAACTTATTGTGTTCCAGAAAAATAAACATTAGACCCCTAACATTCACATTTCTATTCATCCTGACTGCAGATGCCCTGAATGCAGGCCTCACACAGGCTCTTCTCATGTGGTTTGGTCCACACTCTGGTAGAACACGCAGATGAGTCATCATCCTCCTCTTCTTCATCATAGCAATTCTTGCGAATTTTGGAAAACAGCCGGAGCAAGGCATGCTCCACCTCTTTCTTGGAAAAACCACAAAGCTCAAACACATCATTGTTGCAGCTACGACAGGACTGTCCAAAAGGCCGCATGATCACCGTCCCTCGGCCTTGGTCGCTCCGCAGCCGGTAACGAAACAACACCACCACACGTGCAGAAGGCCAGATCTTGTAGCAGGATGCACACTGGAAACTGGAAGAATAAAGACATTGGAGGAATGTTAGGGATGAAGAACTTCACCAAGAGATGTTATAATCTGAGGGGTTACCAGGAGTCTGTAACCTGAAGGTTTTTAGAATTCTCAGGAGGTTCAGATTTCCAGTGATTTCCCTGACAGTATTTGATACAGTAAAAATGTCAGTTTGACTCTATTAGTATGAGGATACTGTTTTACTTCTGTATATAACTGACTTTATGTCACACAATCAATGTGTTCAAAAAAAGTTGAGGCCCACTGAATTGATTTTCATGTTTTTGTGACATTGACAAAGAATGATTAGTCACAGTCACTGAAGATTTAAGTCTTAACTTTGATCACATTTTCAGTTTTCATTTCCCTTTCGTGGCGTTTGACAAAGAAAACAATGTTGATCCACCAAAAAATGTGCAAAAAATTGACATTAACCTTTTTAAGTTCACGTCATCATATGACTCAGCATCTGAAATTGTAACAAAAATGAAAAGGGGGTATAGCAGATAATAAAACATGTACTAACTGGTGAGTCAAATAATCCAGCTACTACAAATTCATATTTCAACTTAGAATTATTTTAGGTCATTATTATGCAGCATGTAAAGCTTAGAAACATCTAATCTTATGTACACATGTATGCTCCTATTCTTTCTATGCAACAAACCAGATAATTTAATTGTAGGAAGATTCATTTTGACCAAATATATATATAAATATATCGATGTTGGAACAAAAACCTTAATATTCATCAGAACATCACTTTAGGTAAGAATAATAGGTTTTGGATGGAATACAGTTGTCAATGTCATGCTTGAATTCACAAGGTTCTGTTCACAACTTTGCAAAACATATAACATAAAAAATAACCTTTAGATGATGATTTATGATTGAGGACAGCGATGCATCAAACAGAATGAAAGGGGTTCAGTTGCAGCCACATATTCAAGTCCAAATCTTACGTGTTTCGCTTTATTTTTAGCCTTCATGAGTAGTTTCTTGTAGGAAATTCTGCTGATGTTTATGCATGTTGTGATGTTGACACTGGTTCTGTAAGCTGAGGACTAGTTAAGTCTCACCTGTGAATTCTAAGTCTTCTTGCGGAGTGGTGTATTTTGGCATTCCACTTCTTTTCATGGCCTTGTTATGGTTAGTGCCCATTTTTCTCTGCAGAAGGTAGTAAACTATCAATTTCTTTGCTACAGCTCACTCCTCTGAACAGACTGGCATTTTCATTAGCAATTAGTTATTTCTTGCCATTTTGAAAACTACAAACACTAAACAAGATGCATAAATCTCATACTGATACTGATCTGTATCAGTGTTGAACCTTCAGACTGTTTTTCATTGTTTTTCATGCACCAGTGCATCCAGTCATGGTCTATAGAATATTTAACCCACAGCTACAGTATATGATGAATTAGCATGTTCTCCACACTTGATGTGAACAGAAACTTCTGACGTGGAATGCGATATAACCAATTATATTTGATCTAAAATCTACTATTATTACCTCAGGTGACAGTCTGATGAATATTAAGCTTTTTGAATCATTATAAGTATGTACATCTACGTGTTTAGTCAAAATAAATGTCTGTACTGTTAACTTATCATCTGTGTTATATATATACACAATAGGAACATGCATGTGTCTCTCAAAAAAAGACTAGGTGTTTTGAAACTTAAAAGGCATTGTTGTTTATATGTGTTTTTCTGTCTTTGCTGTCTGGTTACCGTGTTGTATTCTTTGTGTTCTTTGCCAATGCATTTGTCATGGGGGACTATTGCTGAGGGGAATTTTTGCTGCTGGGACAATAAGTGATATCTTATCCTATATGTTAACTCCATAAATGTATCAAAATTTATAGCCTGAAAAATAAATATGTGAGATCATATTTCATGTTTTAGGGTAGGATATACTATGTAGCCTGGGAAAGCATAGAGCGTCGCTGTAGGATGACCAGGTCTGGGTAGTAAGAAGAGTACAAGTCATTGTTCTCAGGTTTTATCTACCAAAAGAAACGCTGATGTACAAGATGATGCTGGCCAAAATGCAAAATCAACAGCAAAAACAACTGATAAGGTATTAATCTTCTAGGTAGAGCATTGTAATATGAGGAAAACAAGTTATGCCAAAATGGATCATAAAAGAGGGATAGAGAGGCCAAAGGTTCAAATCAGACCCAGCACATGTACTCTTATGAGTCTGATACAGTTAGCCTGTGTTCAATAAACTCTTTTAGCATCAGATTCTTCCAGTTTCAAATGCTTTTTATAGAGTCTAATAAGTTACATGTGTTTTCAACAAAGTTCCAATTCAATTCACTTTTATTTAAATAGTGCAGATCATAGCATATGTTTATCTCAAGGCACAGTCACATTGCACAGATCTCCAGAGTTTTTAGTTCCGTATTTCTTGACACTTCCGAGGGCACAGAGACAAATGTCTCTGTCAGGTGCAGACACAAAAAGAAGCACAACACTGTAAATGAAACTGACAGTACTTGTCACTCCCTTTTCTTCACTTAACATTTCAGGGACTTTAGTGTGTGTAACCTTTATGGGACAAAAACCGAGACCTAGTTATAAAACCAGGTAAAAAACAAACAATTCAGAAAAGCAGACAATTATGGAAGTGGTAATAAAAACCTTGAAAAACATTTAACACAAGGAGAATTATATATTTTTTACAACCTGATTGTTTGCTTTTAACCCATAAAGACCCAATACTGCTTTTGTGGCCATTCAAAAAATTTTTTCTCTCTATTTAACCTTTCTTTGAATACTATCCTGTGCATTTTGCATTTTTTCAATGAAAATCAGGTCTTCTCCTATATTTAATTTACTAATCATGTAGGTGTTCATAAAGGCTCAGATTAAAATTGAGGGTTATTATATCAGAAACAGAGAAACTGAAGAAACAGTTACTTTTTTAGCAAAGATATATAATGGAATTTTAGCTTCTTTGTCTTATCTCCCTCTCAAACAGTATTGCTTTTCAATGAAAACCTACCTAAGTGTCTTATTGCATACAATATGTACATGTGAAGCAACAAAAGGTGACTGCATGTTCCTGACAAGGTGTGAAACCCGGGCCCATCACTGAACCAAAATGGCCCTTTTGAAGACCCCTGTAGGTGTCACCCAAGAGACGCTATCCACCCTATAAAGGTAGATTTTGCCAGAAGCTCAGGGTCTTTCTTCACAATCACCACACATGTGCATACTGACCTTTTTTTGTAAATAAATAAAAACCTTGTTGGCTGGCAGAGGTCTCTATTTCATTATTCACCAGCAGCAGAGAAAAATT
Organism: Sphaeramia orbicularis; assembly: GCF_902148855.1. Lineage (NCBI taxonomy): Eukaryota > Metazoa > Chordata > Actinopteri > Kurtiformes > Apogonidae > Sphaeramia > Sphaeramia orbicularis. Next base: position 8,666,180 of record NC_043967.1, on the reverse strand, counting down.
TCTACAACAAATATCAATCACTGAATGTAAAAACAAGTGTCTCCATCCACTGTCATTGATAAAACTCCATGGGTTTTACTGGTGAATCAGTGTTGTAGAAGAAGACAGTGTTTCCATGTTCACTACGGAAAAACACAACGTCCAAATGGGTCACATCTGATGACCATGAAAAGATGACAAACTGGATTTTACACCAATTATTTCCATATATTGGTAGGTTTAGTTGTTGTTGTTACTAAAATAAGCAAATACTACAAAACTCCAGTCGATCCAGTCAAGATACCATAAGTAATACTCAAATCCAGGACTCAGTTCCAAAAAACTGGTTGGATAAGAAATAGTAGAGTAAAACTGGGGCTTTAAATTCATCTGGAACTTCTTCTGTAAGTAAGTGATTTCACACAAAGAATTTGAAGTTTTCCAGGATCATTATTGATCCTTCAGTATGACATATGGACATATAAACATATTCAAGCACAGGCTTCAGTGATACAGCAAATGCAGTGAGTTAAAATGTATATTTATCTGAACATCTTGAGTATATATGAAGTGACACTTACTTTCCATAGGCACGATGGCAGTAAACCTTCCAGCCTCTCTTCCTCTCCTCTTTGGTGACAGTGTCTGTCTGACTGTAGCTGAAGTTGAGAGTCCACTGGTCTCCATGGTCATACTCAAGTTCATCATACAGCAGGTCATCAAAAGTGTCCAGCCACAAAGAAGGAAGCCATTCTGCACAAGGAGAGGAAAAATGGAGACACAAATGCTGACTGTAAATGACACATGAGGTTCATTTCACTTAGTCTATTTTGTAGCAAAAAATCAATGTCTGTAAAATAAATTGTGTGTATCAAAACTAAAATATAAAAATAAAAAAAACTCCCAAAACTCCAAATTAAAACTTAGAAAAGTATGATTTCAGCCCAAAATCGAACAATGTCCACTTGTTTCATTTCAACTCACAGCCACAACTGTTTTCCTTCCATTAGGTCTAATAGTTAGAATTAACACACCGTAAAAACAGACACAGCCTTCATGACGCAGGAAATATTGTTGTGGTAAAATGTCCATAAAGCTGCACCACTGCATCATGTCAAAACAAACCTGATGCAGTTCATAACACAAATAATGTGTTACCTGTCGATCTCCCCATGATGCTGGTGCTCTAAACGAATTATAAAACCTTCTGGTGGACGATGTAAGTTGGAGTGCGAATCCAGAATCTATTTCTAACAGCCTGTCACGAGATGTTTGTTGTCCGCCTCCAGCTGAGAGTCTGGAAACGAAACTTAACATCATGCTTTCTGTTTCCATCCTGTCGAGTCAGAAAACCATGTAAACGAAACCTGACTCAGTTTCACAATAGTGACCACTGTAATAAATACAAGAAGGGAATTTTATCCGACATTTTCTATTTTATTTGTTTTTTATGACCCTCATTTAGCTGCAATACTTATGCGCAGCAAAAGATGTAGATGTTGAACTTTTCTATCAAGAGTATGGGTTTATTTTACTTTAGAGAATAAGAAGAAGAAAAAGAAAGTGTGCAACTTTTTGTTCCATTTACGCTAAAAATTCTCAAAAGTGTGATGCAATTCTGACTTCAACTAGTGACACCCTTCAGGATTAGTCCAGCAGGGGGCAGTATTTCACAAATATCATATCATCCAATGGACTTCATCATGCATAGTCTCTGTCCGCTCGCTCCTCTGACCCAACCCTGACTGAAAGTGCAAAACAATGTGGAAAATACTTTCTCTTTTGTGCTCTCTCTTTCTCTCATTTTTTAGAAACTGAGAAGGAAAAAAAAAAAAAAAAAAAACCCACACTGGGAATGTTAAAGGCAGTGTCGGCTGATGAAATTATTTTGGGGACGCAGTAATATGCAAGTCAGTTTTCAGATGCACTGTAACCACATATCACACATATTTGTATTGCATATAACTTTATAGTTCCACTGTTACTCTACTTCTTAGAGTCAGACATTGTACATTTCCAAGTTACTTCTCAGACTACAGTTTTCCATCCTGTTTCTGTATCTCCAAATGAACTGAACCTTAATGACATATTCCAAACCATGAGGGCTGGAATACAGAAAATTTTACAAACAGTATCATCAAGGAAACAATTTTTGTTAAATGTTGGAAGAAGTTTTACAACTATTAGCATTGATGGACATGTCAGTGCCATCAGAATGACAAGTCCTTATGTCACTGTGTATGTATAAGACAGTCTAATTACTTAGTCATGTTGTTGATATAACAGTGTACTCTGGAGGGATGTTCTGATGTAAAATATGGCTAAAGTTTTGATGACAGTTATGGTAAATTGTAAGTTACATCTTAGTGTATGTGGGAGATTGATTGCAAGAGACTGTACAAGATTCACATTTCCGCTCTTACTGTTTGTACTGTAATTTGTTGACACACCATGTCATTGCAATACAAAAAGGAAAAGACAGCACTGCATAACACAAAGAAAAACAAAACAAAACACAGGTACAAATGTGAACATAGGACAGTCCCCTTAGGGAAAACTATCCATGCAGTGCTATGGGAATTACAGTGCAGTGTTCTTACACTTCCTGACATTCCTGTCTGTTGGGCCACAACCTCTCATCCACATCATAACAAATATTTTTTCTTCATTAGAGAAAGTCAAGATTCACCTTGGAGTAATTTACCAATTCAGGACAGATTTAGTAAAAAAAAAAAAAAAAACTCTAATGGAAATGTATAAAAATATGCTTGACATTTTATGACAATTTGTTCAACCATTTTTCATGTAAAGACTTATGCGATGAACTAATGCCTAAATGTTATGGAGGGTGAGACTATTCAACAGAGACCCATTAAAATACATTTGATCAACATGACATAAGCAAATGATAATGTAGGAAACGGCAGAGAATTGTACATAATCATTTGCATGGATGTACCCAAGCATTTGCAACTTGATCAAAGAAATGAGAAACTGCTTTTTTGAAGTGCACACGTGACACAATGATGTGAAGAGTCAACAAGTAGTTTTGAGAAATTCAATTCTGATCTGAGAAATGTATCAAAGGGACTGATGAAAAACTGTAACATTGTGGAGAAAGTGGAGCTAAAAAAGTCATGAAAAAGAGCAAAAGTCAACTAAACTTTGTAGTGAAATATGTAATTAAATGTTTTTAGTTTAAGCAAAGACAGAAGATTTGTACTGGGAGTTAAAAGCAAATGCATAAGAAGTGTTTACAAACTTGTTTACTTTCTGATCTTATAAATTATAATGTAAACTGTCGTTTAAAGCTATTCAGATAAAATTAAGTCGCTACAGAAATTTGCACTTACAGCTAAAAACAAATACAATATAAAATGTTTACAAAGCACTATTTTTGTTTACATAAGACTTAAGTTCTTTTGCTCGCAAAAAGCAAAAGATCTGGACTTGTAGTTTAAATCATGTTCAGTACAAAATAAATATAAAAGTTGAATTCTCTTAATATGCATGGACAAATGATACACTACAAATTAAGAACAAATGTATAAAATGTTTAACAGCTGCTGTTTGAATGTGTAGGTTAAATATCACAAAAATATGAACACTGGAAATAAAAAAAAATATACTTGGTGCAGTAATCTTAGAATTTTTTAAAAAAACTTTTTTAAAAGTTGATTTGGGGCAACATGGTGGTGCAGTGGATAGCACTCATGCCAGACAGAAAGAAGGTCCTGGGTTCGATTCCAACACCAGTCAATGGGGGTGGGACCTTTCTGTGTGGAGTTTGCATGTTCTCCCTGTGTCTGCGTGGGTTCTGTCTGGGTATCCTGGCTTCCTCCCACCATCCAAAAACATGCACTGATAGGTTAATCAGTATATCTAAATAGCCCATAGGTGTGAATATGAGACTGACTGTTTGTCTATATATGTCAGCCCTGTGATAAACTGGTGACATGTCCAGAGTATACCCCGCCTTCACCCATAAGTGGCTGGGATGGGTTCCAGCGACACTAGTGAGGATAAAAACAGTTCAGAAAATGAATAAAGTTGATCCGACCCTCAGTCACTGTGTAAGGACTAACAGTGGTCTCTGGCTAATTTGAGTTTTAGACCTTGTTCTACATGACACACCTTTATAGAAGTCACTCATAGTAGCTCAGGTTTTTGCTGGGATGTTCTTTGTCTTCTTTCTTTCTTTAGCCAGATATCTAACATTCTTCTACCTTGTATGTCAGGCCTCACAAGCACTGGATTTAGTTCAGATGAGGTGACATACTGCTTGGAGTGAAGCAATGGGTCATTTCCAACTGAAATTCCACTCTTTGTCCAATCTTTCACAGGGATGAACCATCTTCTCCTTCAAAATGTTACAGTATACTGTATAGTGGAATCCATAATGTGAGTCAGTCCTAGCATCATGCAACCTCAAACCATGATTACACCACTACCATGTCTGACTGTAGGTACATCACACTTCCCTTTGGCACTGTTCATTAGGTCATTACCATAAAAGATGTTACGGAGGTTAGAGGACTGGGTAGGCATCTCTGGTCCTGCCTTGAAATGGTTCAAGTCCTATCTGGAGGCCTGGGGGTGGGATTAAATACGTTTTTCTTCTTCCCACTCCTTTTCGAGCATAAATGAATGATTTTTTTCTTTTTTTTGTGTGTGTGAACTTGTTTGTATTCTATAAATGCTTGAAATAAACAATGAATGAATGACTGACTGAATGAATGAATGAGGACTGGAAGTTTTGTTCAAATCGGAAACTGTGTTTCAGATCAAATGGCAGTGACTTGTGGGGTCCCCTAGGGGTCCATCCTGGGACCCCTCTTGTTCAGTCTTTACATGTTGCCCCTCGGCCAGTTGATACGCAGTAATAACATGTCCTACCACAGCTATGCAGATGATACTCAGATTTACATCTTGCTGACGGCAGATGAACATGGGCTCATGGACTCACTCTGTCACTGCCTCGAACACATCACTGTGTGGATGCAAAACAACTTTCTCCAACTAAACTTAGACAAGACTGAAGTCATTGTCTTTGGCCCATATAAATGGCTTCCGTGCGGTCAGACAATAGACTTTAAAATATGCACCCATATGAACCATCTTGGACCCTGAGAACCTCAGTGACAGGTCCTTTGCTGGTGCCCACAGTCAGGACTAAACATGGTGAAGCTGCGTTTCGGTTCCATACAGCTAAACTCTGGAACAATCTTCCTGCTGACGTGAGACAGGCCACTAATTTGACAATGTTTAAAGGTGCAGTATGTGGGAATTATGTTCTAAGTAATTATAAAATGGCCTTGACTGTCACCAGACATTAAGGAATCATATTCATTTCAAATACTGATATTACTGACAGTAGTAGTCCAGCCAGAATATTTGCATTTGAAAAGCTGAGTGCCAGCCCCGAAATGATGTTTATGTTGTCATTGTGTGTTTTGGTCTGATGCTCCACCCATCACCTGTCTTCCAATCACAGAGTCAGTTGCCTTTAAGCGTCCAGGTTGCCAGTTCCCACTGAGCTGCAGCTGGAACATTTCTGGTCATAAATGTCTAACGTTAATAAACCTAAAAAGCCTCTTATTATTCCCAAATATGTTGTGACAAAGTGAGAAACAAAACAAGGATATGTATAGGAGATGCTTTTGAAACATGGAGATGACTGAAAGCGGAGAAGAATTTGAAGACTGATGCCGGCTCTCCCTTAGTCTCACCACCAGGTAGGAGATGGCTTAAAGCTCATTTACCTTTTCCCTATCTCCTGAATCTTTGCAAACTTTCATTTGAGTGGGCAGGACGTTTGTCCTGGACTATTATATATTAGACTTACGTATAATTAGTCTGGTGATAATTTTTTTGAATTAAATTTATGGTGTGGTGGCAAGGATTGGTGGAAACGCTAGTAGTAGACACTCATGCTGGATCTGGCAACCTCTAGTCTGGGGGAAGGAGGAGAGGATACCACACTCTACAGTATTTTGAATGCGATTCCAGTACCAGTTTTGGCCACAATCCTACATATGGCACCTTTAAGTCCAGGCTCTGTTCAACTGTGCATATAACAACTGAAAGGGCTCTATCAGCACTCTTCTCTTATACTTTATTTTAATTGATTATTATTTATGTTTATTCATTATAATGTAATTGCAATTGTGTGTTTTCAACGTGTCTCTCTTCCATTTTCGTAAAGCGCTGTGAATTACCCTGTGTATGAATTGTGCTGAACAAATAAATGTGCCTTGCCTTGCCTTGCCTTACCCCATGAGATCCAAACTAGCTCAGCTTGGTTTCACTGGGCCCATATGATGTAAAATAAATAAATAAATGAATAAAATAAAGTAAAACAAAGACCATGATGTTGCTACTTCCGTACATCTAAGCTTTTAAAACTATTTATTTGGCTTAATAAGCAATTGGGTTACATGAACATAAATCTGAATTTCTTCAGTTATAATGCATACAAACATTTTGAGATGTTTTCAGAAAGACTCTTAAAATCAGCTTTAGCTCTCACACCAGAAGAAAGAGTCCATCTTTGACCAGCTACAGTCTCTGTATTACTCAGGATAGTTTTATTATTGCTGTGGGGATGTCTTTTTCAGCATTTGCAAAGCATTCTACAAACTATATTTTTTCCTTGTTTACATTTTGAGCAGCTGTGCCCCAAAATGTCCGTGAACGATCCTGCTGTGAGCAGATGCCCATATCACAGGCCTCACACAGGCTCGACTCATGCGGTTTGGCTTTTGCTTTTGGAGCACACACAGGCAAGCTATAAGAAACTTCACCATCTTCCTCTCCATAGCAGTTCTTCCTAATTTTGGCAAACAGCCTACGCAAGGTCTGTTTGACATCTCGCTTCAAAAAACCACAAAACTCAAACACATCATTTCTGCAATAATGGCAGGACTGTCCAAAGGGCCGCATGATCACTGTTCCCCAGCCTTGGCCAGTCCAGAGGCGGTAACGAAACAACACCTGCACACGTGCAGAAGGCCACATCCGCTGGCAGGATGCACACTGAAATCTAGAAGAAATAAAGACTTGAGAGTCAGGGATGAGGAGCTTCACCAACAGCCTGTACAGTTAGGACACTACAAATTGGAGGGATTACGCCGAATAATAATTGTCCTACTGGGAGAAAAATACCTGATTTTACTTATATCAGATACGCACATTCCAAATCTGAAATCAGAATCATGGCAGAAGGAATGCACAAGTCATAAATCCATTAGCAGCATTTAACTACACTGTTTTAGTTCTGTAAATTCTAAGTGATCAAAATTCATGCGTCTCTCAAAACCATAAAGAGAAAGCTGCAATTCATTTGTGCAACATTTTTTGGTCCACAATAATGCCCCAAATTCTGATTGACTAGTTGAGGACATGCTGAAAGCCTGTGAACAGATGAGGCTGCAGAACATCACTCAAAATATATTTTCTCCACTTTCACTTTGATTTTTCCACTCAGTTTGGGTGACAGTGATGAGCATGATGAAGAATTTCCTCCAGATATTTCTGAGATGGAACCTAGATATGAAGGAGCTTGATCCCAAAGCAGAAAATGGTCACAAACCACAAGTGCAAGACACAGTGTCTGAAACTTTTCTGAACAAAGCTGATGGGCTCAGATACCTACATTTATTACACACTGGCTCTGATGTTCATATCTAAGGGTAAATTTGCCACTTTAGCCACACTATCCTCTGATTGTAATATACCGTAAAAGATGTTGGTGTAAGATTGAAAATTCATATGTTTTACATGTTCACAAAAGTCAAAATCCTGGCATAAAGATTTCCAATTTGGAATCAGTAAACCTGATTTCGAACAGATGTTTGTTTTCCAGACAAAAAGCTTTTTTTTTTTTTTTTTTTCTGTCAGTATTATCTATGTGTATTATGAAGGCTAATTCCCTAATAGAAGTATTGATTAATTAATTATTATTGCATTAAGTACAGGTTTGTTCAGGTTTTTACCAGAATTCAAAAGCACATGTGACCTCGACCCACATTGGGAGGATGTCATTGAACTTATGTAACCGACAAATCTGATCTTAATGACATTTTATCATATGACTGAGCATCTGACATGAGATAGCAACACTGAGCAGGGAGTCATGTCTAAGAAAACACAATAAGAGCAATGTCTAATGGAGCTCTAATCAAAATTGTGAAATTCTTGTGGGCGTGTTTGAGTGTAGCAGGTGATAAGAGAAGTGAGTCAGAGAAACATACTGTATATGCAGGAAAACATATTGTTACATCATAATTTAGCTTCACCACCTCACATTTTATCCCCAAATAATACAGTATGCAGTAAAAGTAAATACTGATCACAATAAACATCTGGTAGAGCTGAACCACCATAAATAACCACTAAATAAAACTTGGACAGAGGAAACAGAATGAGGAAGTACAAAAATATTATTTTGGCCTGATACGTGCAAGCAACAAAAACCTTTTTGGCATTTTCAAGCAATTTTTTATTTTCATTTTTCCCCCCGAAGATCTATAATGATCCTTTAATATGGCAAACAAATATTAACCGAGTAGTAAATCCAAATAATCAGTGTGCCATTATCATTGTTGTTTAAATGGTTTTAACAAATGGATCTATGAGCTACATGTTGAACTTACTAAGTGACACATACTTTCCATTGGTGCAGTGACAGGAAACCTTCCAGCCACCCCTTCTCTCCTCTAGGCTGAGAGTATTTGTCTGGATGTAGCTAAAGTCAATAGTCCAGTGGTCTCCATAGTCCAGCTCTTTGTCTCTGAGGAGTAATTTCTCAAAGGTGTCCTGCCACAAAGAAGGAAGCCATTCTGCACAAAGGAAGACAAGATGAAGATGAGCTAAAGTGAAAACTGTAGGTTTAAGTATCAAAACACTATAAACACGAACACATCATAGGACACTACGGCTTAGATGGTACAGGAAATTTTGTTGCAACAAAGGCATAAAAATTACCATAAGCCCTCTGTGTCTTGTTAGCATGTTTTGTATTACCTGCTCCAGATTTCTGTGAGTTTTTCCCCTTGCTTCTTGATTTGTAAGCTTTTTTTTCTTTGCTGGTGCACCTCCGTAATGTCTTCCCCATGGTGCCTGATGATCACAAGTAAGATATTTTCTTGTGGGACCTGAAAAACCAGCCTCTCAGTCAATTAGCCTGTTTACATGCACACCAATACTCCAACATGATATCATGACTCACGTAATTTAATTGTCATGTTATCCGTACACATTATAAGCTTTCTGCATGTATGTTCATGCCGTTATTAGCCCCCTGTCCAACCTGAATTGATGCGTCAAATACCACGCACTGAGGATCAGGGTTGGGGTTACGGTTAGGGGTTAGGACTATGTGAACCGGAGATCTTGGTGTAAACTGACATGTGATCAAATGGCATTGAATAACACACGGAAGGTCAAAAATGTGTAGGTATAGCACGCCAAATGCCATAAGAACTGCTGTGACATACAATACCATTTATTGAGATCAGTCTGAAGACTCCAATCATTATTCAATTTCTGGAGTTATCAGATTATTCAAGCAATCATGTAAATAGTATAAACTGATTTGTTTTATCAGGTAACAGCAGTAATCTCATTGAGCCTGTTTAAATGACCATAAAAGTTTGATAACTGGGAGTAATCGGATAATTGTAAAAATCAGATCTAACACATGCGCTTAAGAAATGCAATAATTCGAAACCCCTCGTTTAGACACTCGAGTCCATTATTGGATTTCTTTCAGACTACATACGTACGTAGTGATGGTACATTTAAACTTCCTGTTGTCTTTCGCTCACATTAGAACTTCCATTCTCCACGATTTGATTGTGTGTACACAGATGTAAAAGAACAAAATAAATCAGATTAACCTGTATGCATGCAGGAAGACACCGGAGTATTGATGAGAAATCCAGGTACGTTAATCTGATTTCTCATCAGATTATTACTGTTATTTGATAAAGCATATCAGATTATACTGTTGACATGGTCAGTTGAATAACCTGATAACTCCAGAAATTGGATAATGATCGGAGTATTGGTGTGCATGTGAACAGGCTCATTATTAGAAATCAGATTAACACACCTGGATTTCTCCCCAATACTCTGATGTTGATGTTTTCCTGCATGTATACAAGTTAATCTGATTTATTTTATTCGTTTAAGTCTGTGCATGTGTAAAAACAATTAAATCATAGAAACAGAAGTGATGAAGTCAAACGTGAGCGGAAGACAATAACAGGAAGTTTTAAGTAAAATTTTGAGTAAACTTTTTTTTAAAATGCATCTGAAAAAACTGCTGCATCATGATGTTTCCAATATGGGAAATTATTTAATTTTTAAAAAGCCAAAATTTGTACTTTCCCTGGTGTCAGGAGGTTGGCCACAATAGGACAGCCTGCCATGCTCAACACAGGTAGAGGAAGTTGTGCACACAAAACTGAGCGCAATAAAAATGGAAGTACCCACACAGGCAAGGATTCTTGATCTTCACACATCCAAAACAGAAGCTTTTGCACATTGGCTGCCCAATAATAATGCCTTAAATCAGGTAGGGTGAAACCACCTCTGTCTTTAGGGGACTGCAGAATTGATTTGCAAATTCTTGCTGGTCTGCCATACAATCCATGAGAATGTTGAAATTTTCTTATCCAAATTGTCGAAGAAAAATTTAGTCTGAATGTGACCTAGAGCGGATTTTGGTGCCACAATGCGGCTATTGGATGCTTGACAACACCACTTGGAGTCTTTCACACCAAGATATATTTGTCTCACTTCACTGTTACATACTTAAGCCAAACAGGTTCGACGTATGTAGGTAATGAAATGGTCAGAGACGTTCAGTAGAAAAGATAACAATATTTTATTTAGAAAACAATTCAATTTAAAATTGGCCAAACTGTCACAATAAAAAGCACAATCTGTGCCAACAGGGATAAACCAGGTGAGTAGTGGCTGCCGCCACAAACCGTATCACTTAATACAACCAAGGGCAATTGATGGGTTGTCAAGGGCAGGTTACCTGTCCAGGGTACAGGTGAAGTCCACCACACGTGCTCAGGGGTCCGGTGCCTGTAGTCTGACACACACACACACACACACACACACACACACACACACACACACACACACACACACACACACACACACACACACACAGCCACTACAAACCAGTGATTCAGTCAAAATGGTGAGGTGCAGTTTACCACTACGATACGTGGTGTGGTTTGGTGTGCAACAGAGGGTCCAACAATCTGCCCGGAGAACAGCTTCTCTGAAGCTCTAACAAGGAGGAACAAGACAAAAAGAGGAGTTATGTTACAGCCAGTGAGTTAGGAGTGACAGACATCATTTAGATTTATTCTTTGTTAATGTGGAATGTGTTTTAGAGTATGGGTAAGAATGACTGCATATTATTATTTTTTTTCCTTTTAATAAAGATTTTGGTTGTACTTATGTGTAATGACGATGTAATCATTATTTGGTATGAATAAACAAAACACTTGAATGACCACGCAGTCTTTTCTGAACTTTTATTACTGACATAGGATTGAAACAGTGTCAGTGCTTCAGTCGTACGCTTGACAGGTTGCTATGGCTTCAGTTGTCCACCAGATGTCACCGTCACTGAAGCCTTGAATCTTTGAATCTTTTTCGGTGCATTTGTTATGAAAGCCTCAGCGCTATTGATGGGACTTTTTGTTCTTTGAAGGGAGTCGTTCAGTCAGGACTGACTGGCTCTTTTATGTTTTTTGCATTATTTTGAAACACCAATGTTTTAATGACTAAATAAGCTACATGTGATGATTGACATTACATTTTAAAGGTGTTTAAATGGCGCAGCAGTAAATATTTTCCTACCGTAAAAAAGAATAGTTAGTTAAAATGTGTGGGCTAAATACATGACATGAGAGGTGACATTAGGCAAATGCTGGAATTTGACAAAAAAAAAAGCATCATGGTACATTATGTGGACTAGTCTGTAGCCTAAAAATGAAGAAGAAAATAAAACATTTTCTTAGGAAATAACATTTTATTATCCTCAAAACAAGAACAATAAATGTGTGTAAAAAAAAATTTCACAAAACACAACAGTGATTAATCACTGCAATTACAGTACTTAAATACCTAAAAAACTGTAGTGCAAATAAAATACTTCAAGTAACATTGGAAAATACCTGATATCTCTAATATAAATATCAAAATGATACCACATCAGGAGTTCTCTCACTTCTACTCTGTATATAAAGATAAGGGATTGTAGAAAAATAAATAATATAAATAATGTTTTACATCTTTCGAACATTATAAAAAGCTGTATGTATGACATACATACCAGTTTCAACCAGTCTTCCAGCTCCGCCTCCTCCAGTTTGCTCACCTCAAGCTTCAAACTGTTGTTTTTTTGCTAACTTCTTGCCATGAGACATGCGCAGTGTTCGAGCACCCTTTTTTTTCTGCTCAAACGTTCTCCTCCTGCCCAATGCCTCCCCAGTGACGCTAAATTGACAGGCAATCTGACACTCCCTCCTTAAAAAAAAAAAAAAAAAAAAATGAACGGCTCTTTACAAAGACTTGGTTCCCATCGTTCATTTCAAAGAGCCATTCAAAAGATTCGATTCGTTCGTGAACGTCACATCACCTCTCAGTGCTTCATGACGCTTCACCTGCTCACCAGTACAGTCAACCTTATAACAAGTCGGTCTAGCAATAAGACAGAATGTTTGCACATACCTTCAATAACAGCACAGTCTGAACAGTGTGTAGCAAGGCTGTGGAATGTCAGACACTGGAATCTACCCTAGCTAGCCGGTGAAGCCCGTTTGATAGGAAACGGCTGAGTGACCAATGAATCATTAACCACTCAGCTGTTAGCTTGTGGGAGTGGAGTACGGGAGCTGCAGAGGGATCTAGGCGGTTCTATGACCAGGGTAAACAAAAGTGGGAGAGCAACCCTGTCTCATACCACGGCATAAAGGGAATGAGTAAGAGATTAGTTCGCACTGAGGCTTTTGGAGAAGAATATAGAAGCTTAACCCAGTCAACAAAGGCCTTACCCAGCCCAAATCTGGCCAACACTTCATAGAGAAAACTCCACTACCCTGTTGAAGGTCTTCTCCTCATCAACGGAGACCACAACCTCTGGAGATAAAGAACAGGGTGAGGTGATCTTGTTAAACAGGCACCTAGTGTTGTGAAAAGATTGTTGGCCTGGCATAAACCCAGTCTGGTCTAGGCCAATGATAGGTGATAGAACAGTGTGAAACCATAAGGTGAGAATTTTGGAAAGAATTTTTAAGTCAACATTCAAAAGCAAAATTGGCCTGTAACTGCCACAAAAGACAGGGTCTTTATCCTTTTAAAGAGATGAGAGACGGTGGCCTTCAAAGGGAAATGTGGGACGTGACCTAGGGCAAAAGCTTTGTTTTACATATCAGTTAAATAAAGGTCATAAAAGTTGGAAAAGGTCTTATAATATTTGGCAGTAAAGCCGTCTGGTCTCTGGTAGAGGACCCGAGTCTGAAGGAAACACCGCCCAGGTGGGTGAGAAGAATATATATATATATATATGTATATATATATATATATATATATATATATATATATATATATATATATATATATATATATATATATTTATATTTATATTTATATGTATATATGAATTTGGTTTAGCAGGTATTTAGATCGTTCTGTAGCATGTCTGATAAAACAAGAGTTGAACTAAAAGAAAAGGTCAGGCACATAGAAAAGGATAGAAAATTTAATAACAGCCTAAAACAAATAAAGCCTTTTGAAACTAAATGAAAACAGAGGTAGTAGCAACATTAAAAGGAATGACTGCATGTTTTCAAAGCTAATACAACTATATGTTTGCAGTGAGTGGATTTCCTAGAGAAAACACTGGGTGTTTGGAAGTATTTCAAACCCTCAGTGGCACAGTTGGGTAAACATGAAAAATAAACCCAAATATACTCATATTTGGTTCAGTTTTTTGAAAAACTTGAAAATTATGACTTAATCCATTATTTTGTCAAGGTGAAGATATTCAAATGGAAATGGTTGGGTTTTGGGGTATGGCACGGCTGTATAGTACAGCCGTGCCATACCCCAAAACCCAACCATTTCTGCTGCGGGAGTTTTTGCACGCCATCATCTCCATCGGCTGTTACAGCCAGTGCAAGTGACTTCATCCACTCTGTGATTACAAGACTTCAGTCGCAGCACCCCAGTGGTCTCATCCTGGTCAGCAGGGACTTCAGTCATGTCTCTCTCTTTTCTGGCCTGTCCAACTTCACGCATATGTGGACTGTGCAACAAGAGGGGATAAAATCCTGGAGCTCCTGTATGTCAATGGAAGGAAGGATAGAATTCATCTCTCCCTCCCCTTGAGGGACTTCAGGGATGCAACTTGTTGCCACCTACAGGCCGATAGTGGAACAGCAAAGCGGCCAGCACAAGGACTGGAAAGGTTTGGTCCAAGGAGAAAGAGGAGAAAGAGGAGGCATTGCAAGAGGGTTTTCATGTCACAGGCTGGGAACTTTTTACAGAGGACTTGAGGCCCTCACTCATTGCATAACAGACTACATAAAATTCTGTGAGGACAGTATTGTCCCAACGAAAAAGGTTCACTGCTTTTCAAACAAGACATTAAAGGCCTTCTTAATCAGAAGAAGTGGCTGTTCATGACCAAAGATGAAGAATCCAGGGCTGTTACAAAGGAGCTGTAGAGGAAACTGTTCATGTCTGAACATGGAAAAGCTTCTTAAAGCTATCAAACTGCCAATGTGATCAAGCATAAATGGGCAAATTTCAATCATAAAACCACAAAAAGGGTCTGCACCTTGAAACTGACAACTGTAGATAGGGTTGACTGAGTTTGTATCAGTATTAGTTTTTCACCGGTTAGTGTAGCTTTTTTTCGTAAAAATATGTCAACTGATGAAAACAACTGGTTGAAATAAAGAATTAAAGGTTTAATTCAGGAGCCCAAAAATGTTTAGTTTAGATCTTTGCTATAAAACTAACTCAATTAATCTGAATGAAAAATTATTGGAAGTGCATTGCAGTCTAACTTTTTTCTCTGTTTTTGTTTTGTCTTTCTGTCTTTTGTCTAAAGCAGTGCAGTTCAATACAGAAAGGCTCCAGTCTAACAAAGAGTTGAACTTGGTCCCATCTTGCTGTTAAGTGGTAACCACAATACTGCCCAATTTAGTGCAATAAAGCGGTGTCGCCACAAACAGGATAAATTAAGAGACAATAAATACGTGTCTTAAAATACTTGTGAAAACATTCTTCATGGAAAACTGTTGCTTCTTCTTCCTGTTCTTTGTTATGGCTGGCATCTATCATTGTTGCATGTTGATACCTCCATATGATCTGCCCTCTGGTTTACTTACACTTTTTACTCACAGCCCATATATGATGTTCTGGGAAAATTAAAGCTCAAGTGTTGTTGGTGAAAACAAGATTAACCTGCTCCTGCCCTGATATAACTGTCATTTATCTAAACGCATAAGCCTAAATTCTCCCTAAAAACATCAGGGAATGTATCAGTGTTTAACCCATTTATCAAAATGCACCAAATTAAGTGTGTTATATGAAAAGAGATGTCCAAATTTCTCAATTTAAAAATGCATAGAGATGTGGACATTGTAACTTAGCCATTGGGCATAGGGTAAGCAGCTGTTTAGGTGGTTGCAACATCTAAGTTGTCCATTAGATGTCACTAAATATTGCATTTTAAACTAACTTGAAATAATGAACAAGTAGCTGCATGAAATAAAACAGAAACCTGAAGATGAGACACACTGATTGTTGATTGTTTTCATATCCAACTAATTTTGTAAAGTCCTGTGAGGCAACCTTGTTATGATATAGGGCTCTACAAATAAAATAAATTGAAATTAAATTGAATTGAGATGCATAGAAAACCAAAGTGCATTTGAATAAATTCATTTACACCGGCTGACTCCAAAACAAGGCCAGCTGTATTTCATCCCACTTGTCCTGATAAATACATACTTTATTTATTTAACATACACTGAAGCCACCTGACCTGTGAACTCGTTTTAAGAGCCAGCGACGCTCCCTCCTCTCTCATTACACTTAGGGAGGTTTAGAAGAAAGATCCAACAGAGAGCTTGAATTAAAAAAAAACAAACAAAAAAAACACTATAAATCTTGTAAGGACAATTTTTTGTCGGTGAAAAACACTTGTTTCCTGTTTTAATCCTCAGCATTAATTAGTAGTAGTAGTCTTAGTAGTATTATGCCATCAGGCTGGTCTAATAACTCTGACGCTTGTTTACTTTGCACCTGTATAACTACAGCTACCTGTTTTCTGAATAACCATTACTGCCATTTCATTTGGGTTAATAATAGCGTAAGGAAGACAACACCTGTCTCAAGTATGCAGCGATGTTGCTCTGGCTGTTTTCTCTTTATCACACACCACATAGCTGTAAAGGAACATTCTTGCTCATGCTTAAGAGACTTTCTGTCCAGCATTTATATCTGAGCTGTTTATGGTTCATGATGATGCCCCACCCAGTACTACATATCAGCCTTTTGACAAGTTTTACTCCTGTCGAAGCAGAAGAACACACATCTGACAACACACATATGCAGGTTTGTCAAGCACAGACAACAAATCTCATTTAAACATCATTTACATTGATTTCTTAGGTGTTAGCTGCCAGAAGGACACAATGGCAATTATGTAACTGACAATCTCAATTAACCACACACGGCCACATAGTATTGTTTTACTTAGTGGGGATCATGTTTTACACTTGCTCTTCAGGTATTAGCGAGGATTAGTTTTTTGCAGGATCTTGCAGAACTAAAAGGTGAAATATCATTATATGCTGAGTGGTAATGGGAATGTAAAGTGACGTGTCATTGACAGGACGGTCTGTATACACACACACACACACACACACACACACACACACACACACACACACACACACACACACGTGACACACTGCTAGCCGTATACTGTGCAGTATTACAGTGAACACGAGTGTGCACCTTTTCCTCCCGGCACAGTGGTGTAAAGATGACCTCAAAGCCTGAGGCTCCAGAGAGTCACCTTATACTCAGGTGTGACATTACAGCGTGAGAAAAGCATGCTGGGTAGGCTCACAGGGCCGCAGAGATACAGGCTGTGGAGACACAGTAGAAACAGAAAGAAAGAAAGAGAGATGAGACAAGAGGACACTAACAGTCTGACCTCTTTATTACTTAACAGTGCTCCAACTAGTCTGCCCTGATCTGTGTAAGGAATGTGTTAATATGCATCAGGATAAAAGCTACTGAAAGCTAGCTGTGGACGTATGCCGTGTGACTTTAAAGAGAGAAAAACATTCTCCAAATTGTAAAGAAAGAATTAGAAATGTAGTCTCAAAAAGACATCTGTCATCATTTCTCTCATATAAACCTTGAAAAATGTGCTTCCTTATATACAGCACTGTGCAAATGTTTAGTCTAACACTGGGTTGGTTGTTTTTGTAAAGTTCTAAAGACAAACAAATACATTTGTAAGTCTGAATTAGTACAGCAGTAAAAACAAAGGTTTCATGGAGAAAACAGCTTCTATAAACCAAAGTGGTTGTATTTAGTGTGACTTACCTTTGTACTTAACATGTCTTTAACCCTTTTGTTCGACAACATGAAATTTATTACACTAATTTTCTGATGTTTTATACCAGGTTTCATTCAACAAATGGCAGATAACTGTTTGTGCTTCTTCTTCTTCATGGGGTCAGAGGTCACATTAAAAAATGGCTTTACCCTTTAAACATGTTTATTTCAGTACTGTGTGTCTTTAAGGCTGTGCACACATTTCCAGTATTTTCTTGTTATATCTGAAGAAAAGAGAACAAGAAATAAATATGAAGGCTTATTTCAACCCTGGAAAAACAACAAAGCTAAAGGTGACCTAAGACTAATGCAAAGTACTGTACATAGAAGAGTAACTGCTTTTACATATATTATAATGCACTCAGGTGGAAGTTTATTAGGCCAAGTCTAAAACCAGCAGTGTGTAAAACATGCAAAATCTACACAAACTGTGATTCATCTTCAGTGTAAAGGCTGCAGGTGGTAGTACTTTGTTAGACTATTAGGCTATATTTCTGGTTATCTGACTTTCAGATTTGTAAACACACATAGTTATGGTATAACAAACATTTAAACCTAGATGTCAAACAAAACATGGTCTATTTCACTAACATAGTGTTAAGAAAACTTTTAAAAAGCAAAATACTCTCTGAACTACTTTTGTAATAGTAATCATTAATAATGAATAAATAAATAATACATTGTAAGAAATTCCTTTTATCCTTTGCATTGTGTTAATTTTCAACACCCTCACAGAATAGTGGGTCAGTTTAAGAATCTCCACGTGTCGAAAACTTATCAACTACATTTATTATTAACTATATTTATAATTGGTCTATATGACATGGAAGTATATGGGCGGTTAATTGTATATTTATGTTTTAGAGAGCACAGAGTGTGTGTATTTTTCATTTTTAGCCACTATTTTTACTAGATATCCATAGTGTCCCAAAAATGGATACTGATACTAACCACACTTTCAGTATGAAAGACACAAGTGAAAAAGATAATGAAGTGAAGAACATGTGACGTGACTCTCAGGATGGTGAGGAATTTGTGTAGCATAAATGTCATATTAATCAAATGGAATTTGCAATGTGTGTGTCCTTTTACCTGGACATGGACCCAGAGGACCAGAGGATGCTGGATGAGACAGACTGGAGACACTGCAGAGGAGACTCCAGGTGATGTTGAATTCATTACAATTTCTGTCTAACAGGCCTAGTGCGAATATATTCAGATAATTTACAGAGCCAGTGGCTGCTATTGTCACAAACTCGCATTGCAATAACACAACACTAATTGGTGACTATCGTGCACACTTATGGAATAAAACCTTGTTTAAAGTTTGCATGGAATGAAACTAACAGTATTTCTGTGGGTTTTGTGTTCTCCAATATGCAAATATACTGAACACAACCAACATTTTATGTCAACAATAAATGTAGTCAATTTAATAAAGCTGCTGGTTGGACTCATGTTTGGACCTGCGTACCTGATCAGAGCTGCCAGGTGAGTCAGAGGGGAAGGAGAAAGGGGAGAAAGAGGGAGAGAGTGAGAGAGAGAGAGAGAGAGATGGAGGCTGGGCGTGGTACAATGCCTTAAGCACATTCCTTGAAGCAGCCGCACCCTGCACTTCAGTGTCTCTATACCTGCTAGAGTTGGTTATTAAAGAATGTTCATGTAAGCAGACACTTGTGTTACTTTCCCCCTCTGCACTCCTGTCATTAGATATCATTAAACACATGCAGCATTGAGTTGTTTT
Organism: Sphaeramia orbicularis; assembly: GCF_902148855.1. Taxonomy (NCBI): domain Eukaryota; kingdom Metazoa; phylum Chordata; class Actinopteri; order Kurtiformes; family Apogonidae; genus Sphaeramia; species Sphaeramia orbicularis. The sequence continues at coordinate 8,646,781 of NC_043967.1, read as the reverse complement.
GGCGCACAATGTTTAGAGTCTCAATGTGACACACGCACAGTCAGCTCTCATTTCATATCTGTCTGGCTGAGAGTTGCACATTTGCATGGACAGAAACAGGCAAGGCTGATAAGTACGAGTCCTGCTTTGTTTGCGTGTGAGTGTATGAAGCCAGGACTACGGGTGCTCAGGCAGACACACCCATAGGAGCAGGGCTGAGCACACAACCATACTCATAAGTGTATGGCTATCAGAGGACGCAAAATAAGGTGTGTTCTGTCTGATAGACACGTCTTAGGACAAAGGACAGCCCATATAAAGCACATACACAGTGATGGTCTACCTGTACCTGTGTGACGCCTTGAGCTAATGTCACTATCGCTGACATGTTTGAGAGTAAGTAAATAACACAGAGCAGGAGATGGAGGCTGGGAAGAAAGACATGCCAGATATTAACCTCAGGAAGAATTGTTTATAATTCACAATGGATACATGATGCTTTTCTTTACTTAAGTCCTTTGACATATTTTTTGTTTATGCATTATGCATTATTGCTGTCTCTTAAAAGTATAACAAGGGATGAGGTCTGAAAATTACCAAAAAGCACAAGTTGGATTTTTTTTTTTAATGTAACAATATCTATACATATTATCCCTATCGAAATGTATTGTAATAATTACAGAAGTTATATCCTGTAACTAACTTTTGCAAATATATAACTTATTTTCAACACAAATATACTGTATTTCTGTAACACTGTTTTGTACTGTAGTTAGCATTCCATTACAGTATGTGCCAGTTCAGTATAAATGAGTGTAGATTTTATTTGAATGTTTGCATGTCATGTGATAAATGAAACTAACGTTCACTTCTGGGGCATTTCAGTGCAGCATTTCAATCAGTAACTAAGAGAAGAGAGATCCATGATATCCAACCTGGTTGCAGGTAAATTCTTCTGTAATATATGTTTCAGTAGTGACAATTAACCAACCCACTGATTAATCTGTCTAGTTTAAAAGCAGCATATAAGTGCTTAGAAGTCTGCTTGATATTATGAGCACACCTTTTTCACTCTGTCTTTTACATTTGTGGATATGGACTGGTCAAAGATTACATGTTTTTATAGTTCTGTATGAACTGCAAAAACTAATTAATTGTAATATAAAGTGCAAAAAGCATGTGAATGACTAGTTCATCCCATTTATTTATTCCATCTATATCTATTAATATTACATTATAAGTAGAGTTACTTGCACCCAATGTGGTCCACAAACCCTCAATAATTTTCTTACTTGGTTAACTTAATATTGAAGTTGAAGAACTCTGTTTTAGAGTTTTCAAATACTTATCCTCCCATAGATCATGTTTTCTTGTTTAATATGATTCCTGTACATATAAGCATGACTTACTCCTGTGTGTTGTTTGTGTTTGGGGCGTTAACATCTATAAATGTGTGTGAAATACCTATTTGTGTCAAGGATACACTAACTGAAAGACTTTAATTTACTTCTAAAATGTAGTGGGCATCAATAACAAATATGTATTTCAGGATTTCTGTTTATGTTCTAGACTACACAGTCAGATGACATCATACATTACTGTGCAATAGTCTTAGGTCACCTTTAGCTTGGTTGTTTTTGCAGGGTTGAAATGGGCATACATATTTACTTCTTGTTCTTGTTTCTTCTGATACAAGAAAATACAGACAATATATGCACAGCCTTCGAAGACACACAAACTGAACTAAATGGGTTTTAAAGGTTAAAGTCACTATTTAGTGTGACCCCTGACCCTCTGATAAGAAGCATAAAAGAAACATCTGACATGTGTTAAATGAAACTTGGCATAAAACATCAGAAAATGAATATAATAAATCTCATATTGTCAGAACAAACGGGTTAAAGACATGTTAAGTATAAAGGGAGGTCACACTAAATACTACCACTTTGGTCTATAAAACATGTATTTTCACTGGAACCTTTGTTTTTACTACTGTACAAACTTCACACACACACACACACACACACACACACACACACACACACATATATATATATATATATATATATATATATATATATATATATATATATATATATATATATATATATACAGATTGGAACTAAACACAGAGAATGAGAAATGCATGTGTAGCCATTTGAACTTTACTAAACCAACAACATAATGTTGGACTGGGACTTTTGCACAGTACTGTACATATCAGGATTTAGGAATAATTCAAGGAATACTGAGAAGAACTGACAAGTAGAACAGACATTCAGCACATTCAAAGTCCCAGAAAAAGAAACCTTGTTAAAGTTTGCATGAGCTAAAATAATGAGCTAAAAAATACCAATAACAGTGTTCCAAAGTCTCCAGGCCACAATATTGTATGCTCTAGGAGCTGGGTTATTTGTGTGGGATCACTCATGGGAACTACTTAACCTGCACTTGATGACCGAAACGGTTTTCCACTGAAATCCAGCCTGTTAGGAGAAAACAGAGCAGCCTGCAGCACATCGGCTGGTTTTAAAGGCCTCATATAGAAAAGAACCTGTGGGAGTCTGCTGAGTAGACATGGCTCCATTGCTATGGGGAAAAACAGAAGGTGACTTATTTGCAGTGTTTTAGACGCAAATGGTCTCCAAAGAAACTCTTGCCTCAAACTGGTGCCAGACAATGCCAGTCCTCCTTGACTAGAGTCCATCTGAACTGAAACCAAAAGCCTGTCTACTGTGGGAGCTGACAGTGACAGTTGGCATCTCTTCCCTTGTTTTCATTCGTTAAAGCCTGTATCCCTACTTTTGTTTCTAGACACTGGGTTTGAAATATGCCACTGGAAGTCAACTTCCAATGGGTTTGTGTTCCCAGTGATCACCGGGGCCTGGGAGGAGTCTCACCGGTGGGAAAGCCCGGCCCTGCCCCTCAGGAGTCCGCTCCTTCCTCGTTCAACGCGCCGCCGGGATCACGGATCACTTCTGCCTCTGGTGGGCTGTGTTGCGGATCGCGTGGACATACACGGACCCCGCTACCCGTCCGGGGCCTGGAGTCCGTCCGTCTGTCCGGTAACTCTAAAGGTGCACACCGAGGAGTGAGGGGAGGGGGGTTTGGGTGGAGTTCTTTACCGACGCACGGAATGTGACGCACCTCCGGAAGGAGACGCACTTTACGGTGGGTTTCAGCGGACGCAGTGACCGCAGAGGGAAGACAAGTCCTGCAAGAGTCCGGAGGTACGAACTGGGACACTATCTATTTTATTCCACTTTTATTCTATTCTGTTCAACAGATGTATATGCTGTTTATTCTATTTCATATTGAATGTTTGATTTTTCACAGTATTTACTGGTTATAAACAGTAAGACAATGGAAAAATACAGCAAAAATGTCTGTTTCTGTCCACTTTTACTCTGTTCTGTTCTACTGATGCATGTCTTTTCTGTCATATTCTATTCTATTGATCCGGAATGAATAAAAAAAGTAATAGTAACCATTTCCCTCTTAAACGCTTTAAAATTTCTACTGATTTTCAAAAGCAGTTAACAAAAATAGAACAGAAAAAACAGAACAAACATGTCTATTTATCTATTGGGTTTATTGCACTTCTACCACTACTCTGTTCTGTTCATGTCTTGTGTTTATTCTATTAAAACGGATTCTACTATGACAGTCTATTCCATTCTACTGACATTTGTCCTGTTCCATTCTATTAAAGTGCAATCATCCAGCTATAACTATTCTATTCTATTCTATTCTATTCTATTCTATTCTATTCTATTCTATTCTGTGAGGAATTAAAAAAGTGAAATTCTAGTGACTTCCCTCCCCAGCTGCCTGACGTTTGCAGAGGATTAAGTCATCCAGGTAGCTGTTATTGAACGTTGTAAAACCTGAACAGTATTGTTATTGTAGTCTAAGAACACAGAGAGCAGTGCTCCGTGTTGGCTGGCACTGATAAATACTGCTTGCTGCCCTCTCTCCAGTCCTTAAAACAGAGAGAAAAAAACAACATGGCTACCTAAAATAGACTGTGTACAGCTTCATTCTTGGGTCTATAACTCTTGAAAAAGGACACTTTTACAAGCCTAATGCCGTGGCTGCACACTGGTATGCATTGCATTGCAGGACATTATTATTATGCTAACTGTAGAGGCCTGTAATTTGAAGATCACAGGTGAGATAATGCACAGTGTCTTCCCTCTCTTTGTGTATTGAGCAAGGTGGATACCTATACCTATAGACTTTGCCCTATAGGACTATACATTAAAGTTGCATGTAGTTTTGACTTAAACAAGTGTTTTTTTTGTTTTTTTTTACACCAACTCTACCTTTAGACTTTCCTTCCATTCAGCGTGAGTCACCGGGTAGGAATATATTCCAACATGTGGTTATAATTTGAGAGGAGAAAAAGTTTGTTGTGCCAGCTTTTTGTGGTACATCTGTACATGTGTGTTTCCTATTATAGATTTCATCTTGTCACATTGACCATATGGCAAACCCTGCATCTCATTCATTACATTGTACCAAATGTAGTGAAAGGTGATCATTGTCTGTTTATTAATGAAGTATGCATGATTATAAAATTTTAGGAGGTTAAGAGAAAGCACAGTACAAACTTTATTTTTGGTGTTGGGTTTTCCACTCAAACACGCCGCAGACATTAAGGCTCTCGGAACAGATGACGAGGACCTCAGAGGACCTGTTTTTCTAGCTCTGAGATCCCTTAAAAAAGGCAGGCTACATGCTGCCGGGTGTTCTCACATACAGTATACATTCACCTGACCTTGAGATTAGGTTTTTTGTGTGGCATTCAACGGTTACGCTGAGGTGTGATGACATACACAGAGACAAATGGTGTTCTGTGTTTGCTCTTATCTGCATTTTGTGAGTGTTATTAATCTGACAAAGTAGGACTGAAAAGAGCATCAGTAAGAGAATACTGGCTCATCCCTTCAAACCTGTTTTCTGGTATTTATACTCTCATTCTATTGACAGCGAATAATCACACAAAAACGAATCGAGCAAAGAGGTATGTTGGATCAATCAGAGTGTTTGTTTAGTGAGGTGTGTTCACATCCACGTGTCTGAGAGAGAGTTCAAGACTGAAGAAAGTATTACTTGAGCTTTGTACCTTTGTGTCTGAGGATAGTGGTAGAGACTTTTACTCAAGTACTGCACTGAAGTACAATTTTGTGGTACTTAAGTTGACATAGTACATTTTATCAATAGAAAATAAAAAACAACTAAAAAGTCTGAAGAATTAGTACAGATTAAGTTGCAGTTAGCAGGATCTAAATAAATAGTGCCTTTCATAGGCCCTTTTTACACAGCACTTCTGTTCCGGGAATATTTCACCTTTATTCCGGATCATTTGGTCCCACCTCTGTCACGGCTCTGTAACGCCTCTGGAGGTAGTAACAGAGCTGTGATAAAGGTGGAATCCTGATTCCAGAACGCTATGTAAAAGCGTGGTTCTTGTTCCGGAACCAAGCTGTGACGTTTTAATGAAGTATTACGCGGCGACCTCCGCGCCTGGGGGATTTAAAAATGAGCGTGGGCCGTGTACAGTAAACAAACATATCAACGCGACCAGAAAGATGTCGAACTGGGAAGGTGCCGAGATCTGCGAGCTGTTGTCTTCTTTGGGCGGAGGACTCGATCCATGCTAACATTTATGGAATGGTGAAAGATGGACCTCTGTAGAGGTTAGCAACACCGATATGCTCTGGGTATTTCTGATGCGCAAGTTATACATCACACATATGCTGTGCTGCATCACCGCCCCATTTGATTCCAGAACGCAGGTTGACTGTGTAAAAGTCCAGCCTGTCTCACCTATTACTTATTTGGCTTGGTTGTGTAAATCAGTCAGTGGTGGAAAAAAGGTGGGATCACCATCTCACCTTTTTTTCCAGGATCTCTGTGTAAAAGTGGCTATAGATTCTTAGTTTCATTCTGTTTAACAAATTGCGATATAAAAGTTGAAATCATAAGAAGTCTGACAGTTACTGCAATGTGCCTTAGAGTTTCTCTCAAACACAGTGAGATACTCCTTATATCACCTAAATCTTTTCACTGTGAGTGTAATGCTTTCAGCACAGACCCAGAACCCAAATGCAGAACGCAGAGACGGATGTAAAAGTTTACAGGGTTTATTGAATACAATTAGTACGATAATGGTAAAGAACAGGATCTTGAGGACAGCGGGCAAGGAAGTCCTCGTCTGAACCGTCCACCGGGTTTCGAACACGAACCCACGGTTCGGCACCGGGTTTACTGCCGGAACGCCGACTAGGGGAAAGCAGAGGGAGGTCAGGGACGGAAACAGGTCATGCACAGGAAGGCAATCAGACAGGCGACAGGACATAGGGAAAGGCAAAACTCACGTACCGAATAATCAGGCGAAGGCGTCAAAAAACCAGGAAGGCAGATAGAGGCTGACAACAACCGACAGGGAGCAGGCAAAAGACAGGTAAAACGGATGACAAAAACAGGTCGAACACGGTAAGGCAAACGAACAAACAGGATCAGAACGCTGGTAAGTTATCTACAAGAGAGAACAAACTGGCGTCTGATCAGGGGAAAAGGCAGGGTATAAATACACAAAAGGGAGGGAAGACAACGAGACACAGGTGGAACAAATTAGGGCGGAGTCAGGAAATCAGGGTAAGGGTGAACACCAAACAGGAAGGGAAGTAAAGACAACAGACAAGATACATGAGGAAAACTTAACAAAATAAAACAGGAAATGACAGACAAACATAGAAGACAGACAACCCCAGACTAACGTCCGGTAACCGGCTTCACAGTACCCCCCCCTCTAGGGACGGCACCAGACGGACCAGGGGCATCAGGATGACGTCTATGGAAGTCCCGAATCAGGTCTGGGTCCAAGATGAAGGAGGCCGGCACCCAGGATCGTTCCTCAGGTCCATACCCCTCCCAGTCCACGAGGTATTGAAAACCTCTCCCACGGCGCCGAGCTGCCATAAGGCGACGGACAGAGTAGGCCGGGTCTCCATCGATGAGGCGGGGGGGCGGCGGCGGTTGGGCGGGTGGAACCAAACGGCTCTCCTTGGCCGGCTTCACTTGGCTCACATGAAAGGTAGGGTGAATTCTCATAGACCTTGGTAGTTTCAAACGAACAGAGACAGGATTAATCACTTTAGAAATAGGGAAAGGACCAACGAACCTGGGTGCCAGCTTGCGGCTCTCCACTCTCAGGGGGAGGTGCTTCGTGGATAACCACACCCGCTGGTCAGGATGGTAGACTGGAGCTGGAGTCCTATGGCGATCAGCAGCCGACTTGTACCGTGCAGAAGCCTTTAACAGGGCCTGCCTGGCCCGGAACCACGTCCTCTTACATCTCCGGATAAGCGCCAGCGCCGAAGGGACACTAACCTCCTTTTCCAAGGATGGGAACAGAGGTGGTTGATAGCCGTACACCACATGAAACGGGGACAGCCCAGACGAAGCACAGGGTAGAGAGTTGTGAGCATACTCCACCCACAACAGCTGACGACACCAAGAGGCGGGGTTCTGCGAAGCCAACACCCGAAGCCCCACCTCCAACACCTGGTTCAAACGCTCCGTCTGTCCATTAGTCTGTGGGTGGAAACCAGAGGAGAGACTGACAGAGGCCCCAATCAGGGAGCAGAAGGCACGCCAAAATCTAGCAGTAAACTGCGGACCTCTGTCCGAGACAATGTCTTTAGGAAAACCATGTAACCGACACACGTTTCAACAGCGCCTCTGCAGTCTCTTTCGCAGAAGGCAACTTAGGCATAGGGATGAAGTGAACCATCTTAGAAAACCTATCCACCACAGTCAATACAGCAGTGTTACCGTCAGAAGAGGGAAGGCCAGTCACAAAATCCAGGGCAATATCCGACCAGGGCCTCCTAGGGGTCGGAAGCGGACGCAACAGTCCGGACGGAGATCTGCTTGACGCCTTACAGGAGGCGCAAACGGGACAGGCAGCCACATACTCCGTCACGTCCTTTTCCATTCCTCTCCACCAAAACCGCTGTTTAATGATGAACAGGGTCCTCCTCACCCCGGGGTGACAGGCCATCTTGGTGGTATGGGCCCAACTAATCACCTGGGAACGAAGGTTATGGGGAACAAACAGCCGGTCTGGCGGAACACCATCCGGGACAGCATAATTAACCAGTCCATTAGCAACAGCTCTTTCAATGTCCCACAGAAAAGCCCCCACAAAACATGAGCCTGGTAAAATGGTTTCAGGGACATCAACAGAGTTATCGGGGTGAAAAACCCTAGACAGAGCATCCGGTTTGCCATTCTTAGATCCGGGACGGTAGGACAGGGTGAAGTTGAAACGAGTAAAGAATAGGGCCCATCTAGCCTGACGGGAATTGAGACGTTTAGCTGACCTTAGGTATTCGAGGTTCTTGTGGTCGGTCCAAATCAGGAACGGAACCTCCGTCCCCTCCAACCAGTGTCGCCACTCCTCCAAGGCCACCTTGATGGCTAACAGTTCCCGATTGCCGATGTCATAGTTCCTCTCTGCCTGAGAGAGTCTTCTGGACAGAAAGGCGCATGGGTGGAGCTTATTGTCCTTCAGAGAACGCTGGGAGATTACCGCCCCCAGTCCCAGATCAGATGCATCGACCTCCACCACGAACTGCAGGGACGGGTCCGGCACAGACAGGATGGGAGCCGAGGAGAAGGCTCCTTTAAGGGCGTTAAAAGCCCTGTCCGCCTCCACGCTCCATCTAAACACAGACTTGGGAGAAGTGAGACTATGCAGGGGGGCAGCCACTCTGCTGAACCCCCGGATAAACTTTCTGTAGAAGTTAGCAAACCCTAAAAATCGCTGAACTTCCTTCCGAGACGAAGGCGTGGGCCAATCCTTGACAGCACTAACCTTCTCAGGGTCCATTTGAACCCTTCCCTCGGAGACGATGAAACCCAGGAACGAAACAGTCGAACGGTGAAACTCACACTTCTCCGCTTTGACAAACAGCTGATTCTCGAGGAGCCTCTGTAGGACCTGACGAACGTGCTGCACATGAGACTCTTCGTCTGGAGAGAAAATTAGAATGTCGTCCAGATACACAAAAACAAAAACGTTCAACATGTCTCTGAGCACGTCATTCACCAGAGCTTGAAACACAGCAGGGGCATTAGTAAGGCCAAAAGGCATTACGAGATACTCGTAGTGGCCGCTAGGGGTGTTAAAGGCTGTCTTCCACTCATCCCCCTCTCTAATCCTCACCAAATGATAGGCATTACGGAGATCCAATTTAGTGAACATCTTAGCCCCATGTAGCAGTTCAAAAGCAGAAGACATTAGTGGTAAAGGATATCTGTTACGCACAGTGATGTCATTTAATCCTCGATAATCAATACATGGTCTGAGTGACTTATCTTTCTTGTCGACAAAAAAGAAACCAGCCCCCGCAGGGGACGAGGAGGGTCTAATAAGGCCGGCCGCCAGCGACTCGTCTATATACTTCCTCATAGCCGTAGTTTCAGGTCCCGATAGGGAATACAATCTCCCCTTAGGGGGAGAAGTGCCAGGGCGCAGTTCAATGGCACAGTCATACGGCCGATGTGGAGGAAGGGACGTGGCCTTAGATTTACTAAAAACCTCCTTAAGGTCATGGTAACAAGGAGGGACCTTCTCTAAGGCTGGAAACTCCTCTTCACTATTCTTAGGGAGGTAGACCGGTGCCACAGCAATCTGTGGAGTCTCAGATACAGTCACAACAGAATTCACACTTAAACAATGGGTCTCACATCCCTTACCCCAAGACTGGACCTCCCCCGTGATCCAGTCAATATGAGGGTCATGTAGTTGAAGCCAGGGAAACCCCAAAATGAGGGGCTGTGAATCAGACTTATACACATGAAAACTAAGATTCTCTGTGTGCCCATCCGGAAACTGTATGTTGACAGGTTGGGTGCGATGAGTCACACGACAGATAACATGGTCATCCAGGGCCCGGGCCTCCAACGGACGCTGTACTGGGACCAGTTCCAGGTTCAGTCTCTTGGCCAGGCTACTGTCCATTAAATTCGCGTCTGACCCGGAATCGATCAGAACGGGAAGCTGCAGAGACACAGAATCAGAACAGAGAAGAACCAGTGGAAACTGACGAGATGAAGAGGATAAACATACAGTCCTGCTTAACAGGGGCCCCTCACCTGACTTGCCCTCAGGCTTAGTAGGGCAGCTGGCGACCCTGTGGCCCTCCTTACCACAGTATAAACAGAGACCCTCGGTAAGGCGTCGTCGTCGTTCTTCCGAGGATAAATGGGTACGCCCCAGCTGCATGGGTTCCTCCTTAGGCGGTCTACCAGTCTCTTTTACCGGGAAATGAAAAGTCTCTCGAGCGACCACAGTACCAGACGAAGCGGATGGGTGATTCTCAGATCCTTCTGCCCGCCAAACTGCCTCCTGGTCAGCGACCCGGATCGCCTCGGCGATGACGTCATCCAGAGAATGGAGCTGTTGACGGAGCGCCATCTCTCGGCCCACTACGCGGCATAAGCCGCCTAGGAAGGCAGCAATCAAGGCCTGATTGTTCCAGCCCGATTCTACTGCTAGGGACCGAAAATCACTAACATACTGCCTGATAGGCCTGTCTCCCTGTCTCAGCCTCAATAGCTCGTGACTGGCTAGTTGGTTTCTAACTGGGTGATCATAAACCCTCTTTAGCTCAGCCACCAAACCGGAAAAAGACTGAACGGCCGGGGAGCCTTGTTCAAATAGAGCATTAAAGTAGCTCAGGGGAGGGCCTTCCAACAGACTAGCAACGTAAGCAATCTTGACAGAGTCTTTAGAAAATCGAGTAGGTTGAGAGTCAAAAATGAGTTGAAGCTGAGTGAAAAAATTACGACAAGTGTCAGGGTTACCTGCGTACTTAGAGGGAGGAGGGATGTTAGGCTCATCCGTACCTCTCGTCGGGGAATTGGTAACCCTGGATTCGCCTGAGGCGGCCGCGGCCGCAGCCTGGGTACTGGTGAGCAGCGAGACCTGAGTAGTCAGCTGATTCATCTTATCCAGCAGGGTATGGAGGGCTTGATCATGTCCCCCTAGTCTCTGTCCCTGGGACTGTATTGCTTCCCGGACCTGATTAAGTTCTGCTGGGTTCATTTTCTGGCCAGTTTGTACTGTAATGCTTTCAGCACAGACCCAGAACCCAAATGCAGAACGCAGAGACGGATGTAAAAGTTTACAGGGTTTATTGAATACAATTAGTACGATAATGGTAAAGAACAGGATCTTGAGGACAGCGGGCAAGGAAGTCCTCGTCTGAACCGTCCACCGGGTTTCGAACACGAACCCACGGTTCGGCACCGGGTTTACTGCCGGAACGCCGACTAGGGGAAAGCAGAGGGAGGTCAGGGACGGAAACAGGTCATGCACAGGAAGGCAATCAGACAGGCGACAGGACATAGGGAAAGGCAAAACTCACGTACCGAATAATCAGGCGAAGGCGTCAAAAAACCAGGAAGGCAGATAGAGGCTGACAACAACCGACAGGGAGCAGGCAAAAGACAGGTAAAACGGATGACAAAAACAGGTCGAACACGGTAAGGCAAACGAACAAACAGGATCAGAACGCTGGTAAGTTATCTACAAGAGAGAACAAACTGGCGTCTGATCAGGGGAAAAGGCAGGGTATAAATACACAAAAGGGAGGGAAGACAACGAGACACAGGTGGAACAAATTAGGGCGGAGTCAGGAAATCAGGGTAAGGGTGAACACCAAACAGGAAGGGAAGTAAAGACAGCAGACAAGATACATGAGGAAAACTTAACAAAATAAAACAGGAAATGACAGACAAACATAGAAGACAGACAACCCCAGACTAACGTCCGGTAACCGGCTTCACAGTGAGGAAGAGACTCATCTGGACTCATCTGGAGTTTTTCTTCATTTGAAGAGAAACGCCTCATTTGGTTATTTGACAAGAGGTTGGCCTCTGTAATGATGATAGTCTAGAGCGTGAAAAAGCTGATAAATTGGCTGATATCAACTGTTAAAAAAGAAAGTAGTAATTGGATACCTGCTGAAATTAACATCAAAGTGACAGTAATAAATGACCACTCATGACCACAAAGGATTATTTGATATAAATTTGAATTCATCACAGAATCTGGAAATTGATTTAAAACTTTCCAAAAAAATTAAGGAGATTCTAAGACCTTTTTGCTGCCTATTTGGCTTAGAGTAGCTCTCAAACAGAGGTCTCTCAGTTGCAGGCGGTACCTCATATTACCAAAATCTTGAGGGTCCATATGAGGGGCGGAGCTCTCATCTGATCATGCTGATGATTTTTGATGCTGTTTTTTTTTTTCTTATTTTCCCAATGGAAGATGTGAGAAAGATGTGATATAAAATGTGAGTTGTTCTGGACTTCAGCTGAAATCACTGTTTTAGTTTTATGGAGCAGTTGGATGGAACTCCTGTGAATTTGAGGTTCATTCTTCAGATTCTGTAAGTCACTGGACTTTGGGGGTAACACTGCGTAAAAGAGGATAAATTCAGCTTTATTTATGGTAAACATGGCGTACTGGTTGTAAATGGTCTCTGAGTAACATTAGTTTTAATTAAAAAAAGTTTTAAATATTTGCAAGAGCCTGTCTCCTCTCTAGTGACGGCATCAGTCACTCTAAGGCTGTACACCCCAGGCAAAAACAGAAACTGTAATCTCATAAAAACCATATAAGATACTGACTGAGCCATATACAGTCCTGAGTCACGTCAACAGCATCTTCCTACTGGAAGGCATTGGAAATGAATTAAAAAGGTCTTGCTGTTCTTATGGTTTGTTGAGTTACAAAGGAAAGTCGACAGATGATTAAGAACAACATGGCTCTGTGGAGACTGATCTGTTGTGATGTTAGGAGACTAGTGACAGATTGTGTTCCATTCATTCACATTTGTCACAAGTCACACCTTCTCTGAACTTTCTGACCTTAAAAATCACAGTCACGATCCATAGATCAGGAGAAAATGGAATTTGAGGTCTGTCTGTCTCAGAAACAAAAGCCTCAGGAGATCTTACAACATGAATTTTATCTGATGGAAAAACAAGAAGCAAAGCAAACTGATAATAAAGTAATGTTGGTTACTGACAAAAAATATTAGTCCATTATTATTTACTTAGATGTTATTAACCTAATTCCATTCATGCCCACAATGCTCATCACCCTTCTGACCACACCCACTATGGAGACAGGAAGTGAAACATGTACTATAATGCATTGATCATTATAAAAGGTTTAAGGTTTAACTCACATTGTGTCACACTATTGTCACTTTATTAAGCGGGTACACACTTAAAGATAATCGGGCTGTTTTGGCCCCGATTGTCCCCCTCGCCGACCAAGGATGGCAAACACCAGATTATTTTATGTTTTGTAAGATTATCCTATAAGCTTGTCCTGTGGTCTGAGGTGTGTTAAAGAGTGAATTTTTCCCAATAATCAGCTCTGAAATGGGTCAGGGCTGACAATTGTAAATATCAAACTTGTTCAATATTTACGACGAAAAATCTTCATCTGTGTGGGGAGAACTGACGACACCTGAGCAGAGCCCTGCACAGGTCCACTTTTCCAAACCCGCACCCACCCGTACCCGCATACATCAGACCTGCAACCCGACCCAACACATTGTCTACACAGCAACTCACTTTTAAGGGCCTTTTTTTTTGTCTAAAACACACATCATCAATAAATCTCTAGTATGTGCTGCTCAATGACATCTGTGGTTGGATGTAAACAGAGGTGAAGCTCACTTAAAAGTAAAATAAACTGGCTGTGGCTTAACCACGGTGAAATTAGATTATCATTAAATTAAATGTCCTGCTAATTATTTTCATCCATGAATTTTTTCCATGAACATTTTTTCACTTCCTTGCCCGCCACCCACCTGCATTTCGTTAAATTTTACCTGGGCCCGTACCCGCGAAAATTCTTCTTTTTTTGTTTTTTTTTTCCGTCCCCCCATGTTTTTGCAGGTTCTCTGTCCTGATGCAGGACTCTGCTCCTGAGTCATGCTATGTTTTTTCTTCTTCGTTTTTGTTAGATTATGTTTGATCACTCAAGATTTCTGGCTTGGAGGACTAGATTCTAGATCGGTTGTGAGACAGAATCATTATGTGTGTGGTGTGCTGTGTTGAGATTATTGGAGCACACCACACGTAGTACGATCAAAACTGTTTGGTGCCTGATCTTTTGTCTTTATGTGTGATGCCTGTGACAGATAAAAAATCTCTTCAGATTTGGAAAATCCTTTTGTGTGTACCCCGCTTTAGGGATTTTCTGTCTCTGGTGTTTACTGATTCAGACACAACAGCTAATATTAGGATTAGCAATTAGCATTGGTAGCAGTTAGCCATTGAAGGCACTTGGGACCATCTCCAGATCAGTACCAGGGTTGGGGGCAACGACAGGAGAATTAACCGATATGTACCTGTTTTTGATGGCAGTGGAAACTGGTAGAAATCAGTGCTGAGAGAACTGGCAAACTCAACACAGAAAACACAGAAAGGCCCTGGTCTGACCCTCTGGTTGTGAGGCAGATGTGGTAACCACTGTCAGTGTACTATGACATGGGTCATTCTGCATTTATGTGTTTGTTCTTTATGCATATTTTGATGCAAACACTTTGGTAATTTTTCTAAGCAAGGACATAAGTTCAGGGTGTCTGTCACTGTTGTATTCCTGCGTATGAGTAAAAAATCAGTGTAGTGTGCTGTGTTTATCGGTTCCATTCACATGTTGAAACAGAGCTCTTTCCTCTCTCACCTTTTCTCCCCCTCTTTCCTTGTTAGCATTCAGGCAGGAATGCTGGGAATGAACCATTCACACGCTTAGTGAGCAAACATTGGGCCCATCTAGTATATTCAGTTTATTAGCCAAGGGGAGCTGCCGTTGGTTGATTCCCCCTGTGGCAGTCTAGTGTTCAAAACTGGCTTTGTTTAACGTACATTTAGGAAAGGCGCTTTCTCATGTTTGCAACAGAAAGTTTAAAAAAGACAGATCTTTATCATCACTGTCATCAGGATCATGTGTCACTTCATTGCTTACTGTAGTTACTATAATAACAAACAAAGCAGTAATATTTGTTTGAATAGCAGCCAGCCAGGTGAGGTGCAGACAGGCTGTCATGTTCTTCTGTTGTGTTCATCTTCTTCTGTTGCTTCATTTTGTGGTGACCCAGAGGTCGGGAGGATGAATAAGAACTCCCACCCCCAAGTGCTCTGTGAAGTTCTACAATGAGTCTTGATTCATCCACTTGGCTCATATTCGCCTCAGGGTCGACTTGGAAATGCTTGACATTGTTGCTCAACAAGGTTGCTGGTGTCTTGTGTTCATAAGATGAAAGACATCAGTTGTTCTCATTTGTTTTCTTCTTTTGCAAAATATAAATGCAACTGTGCTGGCGTTCAGCTGTTAGGAGTTTTCCGAGGTTTCCTGCGGTTTAATTGGTGTGACGAGCCCAAGCAAGTGTTCATCCTCTCAGTTTATGACAGTTGTCAGAACTCTTCAGGTTTGCGTTCCATTGCTGCCTCAGCACAGTTCAGTTGCATACAGATCTCACCCCAGGCTCATACATTTTATTAAAATAAAAAAACCAATAAAAATCGGTCAAAGTTCTTATGATTCTTCCACATTAGGCAGTGGTGGAACAAGTACTAATACCACATTATGCAAATACTCCAGTAGAAGGAAAGCCTGCATTTGTTGGTATTCCTCTCCATATTGTCTTTCAGGCTTTGTTCTGAATTTATGAAGTCCCTCGAGATAATCATGTATCAAGATTGGCTCTGTGTAAATAAAAATTAATTAAACCTGAAAAATGTAATTTGTCGTAAAAGTCAAAGTAGTCATTACGCAAGAGCCGTTGCTGCTTTTCTGTTATGAATGATGCTTTGATATGATCCATATTACTGATGAATTCATGTTTGCATTTTGCATTTGACTTTAGGTTGACCAATATAATAATAATAATAGTTCTGGCTAGTGCTGCAACAACGAATCGATTAAATCCATCCAAATTGATTCTTAAAAGAGTTGGTAACGAATTCTGCAGTTGATTTGTTGGGTCTTGAGCACATTGGTATTAGGATTGAGGAGATGACATAATGACCAGTGTCCCTGCCCCATTTCACCATTTTGAACTGACAGGCGCCTACAGTCCCATAGCAGTGCATTCATTGTTTCTGTAAATTGTCTGTAAAATCTGTTCAGTCGAAGATGCCTGGGAGACACTGCTGCATTAAAAACTGTTCCAGTAATCCCATGATTGGCACAGCAAATGTAGAGACCCGGAGATAAGTTATTTTGGATTGCTGACTAGTTTAATGCATTTACAATTCCCATACACTAACCTACCCAACACACTAACCAGGCCATCACTAACCTACAATCGAACCCCAGTCACTTCATATACATGTAACAAGAAAGTAGGGAGGAAACATTAAAAATATAAACGATGGTGTTTATTGACTATGACACAATGTTGATAGCATTTCACCATTACAACATGTAAACATTGCACTATCCACAGGCTTACTTTTGCCAGCACAACAGTGTTTTCACAGTCATCAGGCTTGTAGATCGCCATATCTTGAACCCTGCCACAGCAAAACTGTTCATAGGTGGGGCTGGAGGCTTTTGAATTCATGCATTGTGTTGTAACTTATGCCAAAAAGTGAGATAGTTAACTAACTGCATGTAGGTCCAGGGTGGCAGAAAGTCAAGATCCGTGCACCAGTGGGACACTGGTGAACACCGGTAGCTCGTAGGGGTCTATAGTCTTAATATCTCTGATCTTCTCCAAATACCTTTGCTTAGCAGTCGTGTTGAGCTTCTCTTGATAGGGACCCCTTGCTTTCGCCGCTGCCGTGTCCTTTTTTTTTTTTCTTAAATCTTGAGTTATACTGCTCTTTCTTGCATGTCTGTACTATGCTGTTGCCCATAGCAACTGATAGCTTGTAAGTTCAAAATGGCGCAACCTTCCAGATATGTCACGTATGTCCTCATTCCTAATTGAGGTGTATCTGCACACTGTGTAGTTTACAGAGGAAAACACAGAGCAGCATGGCTGGGGCCTCAGACGCCGAGCCAGATTTTTAAAGCTTTACATCATGTTCCTGATGCCCACAGCAGCCCCGTTTGCCCGAATTGCACTGCACCATTAATGTAACAAAACTTGAATATGGAGAAAAAAATGGCCAGAATTCCACGGCGCACTACATTTTGGGCAAATGGGTCTGTTGTGGTCACCGGGAACATAAACATAGCTTAAGAGAGCCTACATGTTGTGATTACTTTAGCCTGCTAGCTAGTTAGACACTGTCATCATAATTATGTTTTCATCCATCTCTGTTTATCAAGTCACCAGACTAACGTCACCTACTGGAGCTGGTTGAACACTATAGTTTGCCTGTCTCTACCCATAACAAGTCCAGGTAGCGGACTAGTGCTCGCTAACTATACTCGAGGCCATTGTGGGGATGTAATCATTAGTGACTCGTCTGCAGCCTAGATTGCTTTGGGTTAAATACCGATCTTTGAGAATTGAGTCTTTTGCGTTTATCCAATGAATCGATTAGTTATTAAAATAATCTACAAATTAATTGATTATGAAAATTGTCGTTAGTTGCAGTCCTAGTTGTAGCTCATTACTTGGGTCAGTATCAATCTGTGAAAGAAGAAATTAGCTGTTGGCTTAATGTTGAAATGAACATCTAAGAGACACGGATAAAAGTATGTACATTTACTCCACAAGTATGTACATTTTGATCACTGAACAAATGTCTCATGGTAATTCATCACAGAATCTGGAATTTAATGTCAAGCTAACTAAGAAAAATTGATTCTAAGTATGATTTTTATTTTTTTGAGCTATTATAGTCAGTGATTGCCATTTCAAAGCCTAATATTAGCTATCAGCTGTTATCAGAGCCAAGCTCTGCTGATACCGATTGATAAAATATCCTATTGGTGCCATTTAATCAGACTAATTGTCTATCACTACATTTTATTGCTATACATGTTTGAGGTTGAGCTCACTATCTTATAGTTCACATTTTACCTGTCCCAAGAATCCTCTCAAAATGAGTATCTATACCAAAACTGCAAATATATTTATCTGTAATACTTGACAAGAATGAGTGGGTGATTTATCCATAATGGATCTTTCAAAAAGCAGAGTGTGTTTTAGGTCTTACCTTCCTATTTAGAGGAGAAAAGCTTCTACTATTATACAATATCATATTTTATTTTTGACTATGACCTAAGAACATAGCAGCCATGATTTATTTTTTCACCTTTTAGCCAACTTGACATAATGCCAATGAATTTCAGACTAAAACATTTCTAATTTAGTCTCTTCTTACTGATATCAAATGTCAAAACAGGGATAAAGCAGGGTCAAGGTTTAAGAAATAGGTTTAACACATAGAGGAACAGTAACTTTCAGTTGATCACATTGAGAATGAACTCACTTGGAGATATATGGTTATCACTGGACAGGAAAGGCAGTAAAAACTGAAAGCTGTCAGACAAATGAGGTAAAACTGTTTTTCTCTGAAATGTTGTCAAGCAGAAGAGTAAAGCTGCACAAAGTAGAAATACTCAAATGTATGCACTTGAGTTAAAATACATGGGTATGATTCCATCTGTGATCCCTGAAACTTGGAGACATGTGGTCCCATCATGTCTCCGTGTCCACTGTGGGACTTTGAATTGGAAACAGCTCACCACAAGACTCGGTGTCTATGGCTAGAAATAAGGCAGGAAGCAGGATGTCAGCCATTTTGATGGCTGATGAATCACCACACAACAGCGTGTTGCAAGTTAACCTCGGGCTAGGCCTGGCAGGACTTCTTGGTGAGTCACCACACTGCTGAGTAAAGTGGGTTCTCCCTTTACTATCTGCACTGATCTGTACTGTACATGTGCATGGAAGTTTACAGAAAAGCTGTGACATATTCCTCAAAAACAAGTAGAGCCTTACAAACACCTACTCATCCACCCACTCAGACCCCAGGTTAAACACACACCCTCATCTGTACTCAGACTGTCAATCAACCGTAGTTCCTTAGACTGTATATCTCCATGGTAACATATCCACACAAAAACACTTCCTGTTGTGACTACATTATGCAGTGTGCAGAGAGAGATTTTGAGGCGGCTTCATCTTTCAGCCTCTACAGTCTGATTTACTCACTTCTCCATCATCTGATGGCCCATAATTGGTGCAGCTGTCACATTAAATAGAAATGAGCCGGTGTCCTGGTCAGATCACAAGATAGTGCAAAACACAAAACTGGACCATTGTTTGGAATCCAATCTGGGATATTTTCCCACCCCCACCCCCTCTTTACTCTGTACCTTTAGACATTCAACACTACAACAGTCCTGTAAACAGTAAACAGAAAATAGGTCAGTGACACAGAGGGGTTTTCAGCAGATCACTTTTAGAATACAAAAAGTAAGAACATCTATTCAGGCATTAAGAATGTTATGTACACACAAACACAATAAAAAGGTCAACAGAGTGATTTTAGGGTTTCTGTGGCCTTAAGAATTAATGTCATGTGGTGCGACTGATATATAATTTCCCTTTTCTACAGACGATCAAGTGATGTAGAAAATTTCCTTGGCTTTGTCATATAAAATGCTTTTAAATTAGTGTTTTTATTTTGCAGCTTATGATCTTATACTTTTGTTCTCAAAGTCACCTACTAAAATGTATAGTCATGTCTTTACTGTCTTCTAAATTACATTAAACTGATCTCAATTCAGTCATGTTGCAAAGTGAAACAAAAGTGAATAGATTTAGTCATTTCAAAGACTTTCTCCAAACTGTGATGGTGTCTAGATGGTCATACCTCATGCAATTTTCACCCTGAATAAGAATAATTACAAAGAATTAATGCTTAAAAATAATTTATGTGAGTACATATATGGGATTTTTTAACTAGAGGAAGGCAATTGAACAGAAAATGCAGGCGTCATGTTGAATTTAGAACTCTATGTCACCATAGCTCCAATGAATTGTGACATTGTGTGGAATAAATGACTTATCCGTTAATGTGGAAAGTCCTCCACAGATTAATCCATAATTTAATGTTAACTGCATCCCTGTCTGTTGTCAATACACTCCTTGATTTGTTGTTGTTTATGCTTGTCTGGTTTTATTTTCTTTCTACAGTCATAGTTTTCTTCGTCTTTTGGTTTTGTTTTTTGAGTGACAAGGTTATCAGAGTTAATGAAAATTAAAAACAAAAGCCTAAATGTACAAAATTCATGAATTACTCTTGACTGATTCATTTTCATCTTGTTGCATGAGTTACTTTGTTACTTCTTCTGATGTAACTGTCATCTTGTTATGTTGTTTTTTGTTACTTGTCTTTTTTTTGGTCTATTTGGGTCTTTTACATTTTTTTTACTTCTTGTTACATCATATTAATCATGTTATGTTTTTGTCCTGCTATGCTATTACACATTTTTGTCTTGTTGTGTCTTTTACACCAGTTACTCTTCTTCTATTTTAAATCAAAAAACAAATTCATACATAACACACTATTGTTATTTATTTTACTGACACATGGTGACACAGGAAGACCTGTGACCTATGTTGGAACCTGACCCTAAGTTTGGGTAAGGTTGGTGAAAAAGAATAAACTATCTGTGCACATCATGGGACCTTTACTGAATAGTGGTTTTGGAAATTCTATCTTATGTCATACTTTAATCTCACTATTTTTAGCTACACTATAGTATATTAAAGGCATTCTTCAAACTAAAAACCGATACTGAAGCTTAAGAAAACCTTGTTCATTCTTTGAAATACACTTGTAAATGTTAGTATAACTCTGCTGTGTACAAATTTTTCATTGGTTGGAAGTTAGATTTGTGCTGCATGTAAAAAAAAAAAAAAAAGAAAGAAAGAACATATGCACATATAATTATGTGGATGCCATGGAACATCTTTGTAAAGTTGTACATTAATGGATCCAATCCAGGGTTTGTTATACAATGTCCCTTTCACTACCAGAATGAAATCAAGTTGTGGCACAGCTAACAGCCTTCATCATTCCCTCCTGAATCAGTTTGTTCGTGGTGCTTGACGCTGTGTTTTTCAGGATCAGGTCTGAGCAGCAACTTGATCTATGACGCACCAGCATGACAAGTTTACTGAGCCTAGATATGAGAGAACCTGTCGATACACCTCTTCATGCCTTTCACACCTCTCCCTTTTCTTTCCCTTGGCTTTCCTCTTTCTTTCTTTCATTGTTATTTACCGGATCCTATTTATTTGTCTTTGTTTGTACCTTTACATAAAGATTTCTCACAACCCAGATTGGATTTCTGTTAATCATCGGGGCTATCACAGGGTTTATATTCAAGTGGTGAATACAGCTATAAAGTTACCATCAAACATGCATTTAAGCAGGGTGTGTATGAAGAATAAAGTCAGATTAAATCTAACTTCCACGTGTGTTTTAACACTCAGTATAAGAAGAAGCATGAGAATAAAAACAAAAACACTATCAAATAAGAATACAACAAACATAATAAAAAAAATATTTGCATGTAATCCATTCATTGGAACTTTTGACATCTACAGGAGTATAAACAGAAGGTATTTTTGTATATTTTGCAGGGAAAATGTAGTCATTAGGGATGTGGCAACATATTGGCTGGACATCGGTATCAGCTAATATTTGCTGATATCAGCTAACATTGATATCGGCATTTGTGATGGCATATCTGTTGTGTTAACGTTTCATAAATTTTTTTTATGTTTGCATCTGTGTTCATTCAGAGATAATGTTATGAAAGACTGGACTGAAAGACTAACTAGTTTTATATTTATATTGAAGATGTCTTTGTAGGGGGATAAATAACTACAAAAACAAGATCAACAAAGCAGCAAAGGAGTAGCATCGGTATCAGCCAAGAATTTTACAATCAGTGCATATGTAGTACTCATAAAACTTACAACACTTGCTTTGACTCAACAACAAGTGCTTTCAAGGTTAAAGGTCAACATTTTGGTTGAAGCAATGAAGTATTTGTCTTATGACTGTGGATGCTATAGACCCTTTTCACACCTTCTGTATTTTTGACCAGAAATACGCAACTGTCGCGGAATTCTTCTTCCTCACCTAACAAGGCACTAGCGAAGAACAATAGTTTTTTTAGCGTTCCAGGTTGCTCTTGTTATAACCAAAAACAAACTGTATTTGTTTCCATTCTTTTCCTGTGGACAGTGAGGTTAGGCGGAAAATGGATTCAGGTGATCTGGTGGGATGAGGGACCAAAATTTGTGATTAAAAAGGGTAGTATGTGTAATTCCTTCCTAGCACAGGCACACATAAGTGGCTTTCTTGTAATGGGTTGATTCGAGGCTTGTCCTCTAAATGATGGAAAAATTCCTCGTGGAAAAATTTGTACCCTTTATTGATTTTGTTCTTTTTGGTTACAGAGTTTTCTTCAATGAACTTTGCCACATCAGCAAATGTAATATTTGGCAAATTGGTCAGGCAGGTTGTATACACTGTCTTATCCATTTTATTTCACTGTGTGGACGTTTGGCAGGAAGTCCTTTTCTACAACGATTACGTGTTTCCAGCAAGTGTGAAAAAGGTCAATTCTGTTAATATAAACCAATCAAACTGTTTCACAAATAAAAGATGCGACATCTTAGCTCTGGTGAATTAATAAGAAGAAAATTACAATACGTGAATACTGAATGCATTGTTGCGGATGAGATTTACTCCTTATGTACTGAAATTTACTATCAAATGACAAGATATTTTTAATCCAAGTTTGGTTGGTGTCATAAAAATATGGAAGTTCAGTACCCAGTCCCATTACTGTGTTACATTTTTATTTTAAAACAGGTATAGAGTATATGTAACTCCAAGTACTGACCTTGTCTTTTGTTTTCTGACTTTGCAACACAGGTTAAGATTCCTCCTCCCCTACCTTTTCTTACCCCTTCGCCCTGACCTTTGACCCCACTCCTCCCTTCAACCATGGCGCACCGGTCTCAGAGTTCATCGATTGGTGAAAATCCTCTTGATCCAAACTACCTACCCCCTCACTACCGCGAAGAGTACCGTCTAGCTATCGATGCCTTGATAGAAAATGACATCCAGGTAACAGCGCAGCTCTCTGCTCTCTGTGTAATACCAGAACCAAGCGGATTTTCCCCTACTTAAAACATTCCCATATCACTCTTTGTCATTCCAGGGTTATTTCGAGTTCCTCCAGACTGCAGATGTTGTCAGTTTCCTAGCACGGACAGAAATTGAACATATTAAGTCCATGGTCCAGGGGCCTAGTCACACCTCTAGTGTCCCTGAGCTAACTTACCAAGATGGAGGCCAAGAACTTGAGGGATCCTCTGACACCTACTGGCCAATGCAGTCGGACCTGGCTGCCCCAGGCCTGGACCTGGGCTGGCCTCTACCACAGCACAGCTTCATTGGGCCCACAGAGGTTACTACTCTGGTCAACCCCTCAGATCCAGACATGCCAAGCATCAAGGAGCAGGCCAGGAGGCTCATCAAGAACGCACACCAAGTAGGTTAAAAAAAGATGCCACCAGTGGCAAACACATCTATGATGTAATGACAACCAGCTCATTATTTCCTATTAATATCCGCAACTTATCAGTGTGAACTGTAAAAGCAAGTGCTGTCGCTTCATAAAAAGTGATAAACAGCTGTCAGTGTGTTGTGTGTGGGGATTGTATGATACAATTGCCACCTCAGTCTTACTTTTTTTTAATCACCTTTACCAACACTGTTCCAGATAAATTCCTCCTTGGCTTGCGTTTTGCAAAAATTTTATCATAATAATAAACTGTAAATGTCAAATGTTAGAAGGTAGTCAAATGAGTTTTGTAGAGTTGTTACCTGCTCTTCATTTCTGTCTGCTGTTGTGCAGTAAATAGATCATTAATATCAAGACCAACAAATGTTTTTAACACTTGACAATAAGACAACATTAAATAGCATTAGTTACTGCAGATAAAAGCAATTAAAAGATAATAAACATTAACTACAATTAACAGAGGATGTTTATGTTAATGAAGGTAGTATATGCATCGTTATCTCATGCTTATGTCTGAATCTGTTAAATGTTATATTTCTTAAAGGTTTACATATTAAAGCATCAACTAACAGTGATAAATACTTTATAAAGATGATAATGCAAAATTCACAGCCTATTATTTAATGAGAGGAAAACTAGTGTTTATTAAGGTTAAAGGGATATATTCCTGTACTTCCTTGTACATCTTCTGCCATATTATTGTATAATTGGAAACACTCCATGGAGCTTTACTTGTTCCTTTATCTAAATGTATTTGCTCCTAAACTTATAGACAATAAAATCTGTTGATATTGTGTACAGTCCTTCTCCTAGGAATGTAATGTTCTATGTTTTATCTTTTACTCTTGATAAACACACTGCACATCTGCCATTACAAAGGTCCCAATGACTTATGTAAATGTCTAGTGTAAGTTAAAGCAACTGCAGTTATCCAAGTGTGTCATTGCTAATAAATATTAGTAAAACATAGGGCCGGATCTACGAAGGGTTAGCGTATATAAAAACATGTGCAAAGTCATTGCACACACAAAAAAATGTCCAAACTCATTTACTATCAGTGTACACTAAGGGTTGCGTCTTTCAAAGGTGCAAAATAGCGCATCTGCATCCAGTTAGTAAGTTTGCCACAATGAATATGCAATATGGGGCATTTACACACAACTGAGTGTGTGCTTGGAGGAGAAAATGTAAATATATTAATTTAGCACATGCAAAGTGATTTATCAAACCCGAAAGCAATTTTGCTCATAGAAACTGCATCTATATTTAACATGTCTCAAAGGGAGGTGTAAATGGTTTGTATGTGTAATTACGCACACATGGCTGCAGTTATTGTCACAAGAGGGAGACATCGATACAATGTAATAAGACGCAAAAAACGCATTTTCACCCTCGTGAACATTTTTAGAATGAATGAGTAAACACTCATTAAAACCTATCACCCATCCTTGTGGCGCTTTTATTTCCATATTTGTTTGTGGTGTTTCACACATTCATTTGACAGCCCCAAACACGCCAGGTTGGACTGCATTAACTTTGGATGTCATGAAAAGTCGACATTCTTTTTCCCCTTGATTCACCACATCAGACAGCCGTAGCCATCGGTGGGACAGCCATTAATATCGCTTATCAGATTTTTTTCCTTCTAATTCACAACATCAGACATGGACGGCCATTAATTTTGCTGATTTTTTTCTGATTCACTACATCAGACGGCTGTCGGTGGGACGGCCGTTCTGGACTTTCACAGAATGTCCTACTGGTCAGTCCGCCCCTGACTGTTGCCATTAGTGCTGGCATATCCCAAAGCAGTTTTTCCAGTGTACTGTCTCCATGACAACAACCAGTAGTGCACGCAAAATCCTCATTTGAATAGGGGGGTCTCCAACACGTTTGCACCTGTTATCATTTGAACAGGCAATCTTAGTAAATCACCCACAAACCGTGGGTCAACCCCACATGCAAAATTCTAGATTGTACACGCAAATTGGGATCTTAGTAGATACACCCCTAAAAGTATATTTTACTTAACAGACTTTGTCTTACTTGTATTTGTTTCTCCAGGTTGTTGCTGTGGTGATGGACATGTTCACAGATGTTGACATCTTTTCTGACCTCTTGGACGCTGCAGCGCGTCACGTCCCTGTCTACATTCTACTGGATGAGCAGGACGCCCATCACTTTGTCTCTATGGTCATCAACTGCAAGGTCAACTTGGACTTAGTTCCAGTGAGTTTGCCATTTTATTCTGTTTTCTTCAATAAAGTAACAAATTAAAAGCAATTTGTAGCGTACATTTATATTTTTTCTGATATTAGAAATAAAATAATTAGATATATAAATAAAAACAAAGTGCGACAGAGAAAGAGGAGAGATCAGTAAAGAAACTTTGCTTTAACGCTATCCTGTTTAAATGTTGTTTTTACAGATGATGCGTGTCAGGACCGTGGCAGGAATAACCTATTATTCCCGTACAGGAAAATCATTTAAAGGACAGGTGAAAGATCGGTTTCTACTTGCAGACTGCAGAGCTGTACTCAGTGGCAACTACAGGTTAGAGATCTCATTGTATTACATAGAGGACTCAGATAACATTTAACTTACTGCAGTGGTGGATAGAACCAATTTTAACCAAGTGCTGTATTTGAGAACAAATTTGAAGTAATTTACTAAAGTATTTCTATTTTATGCAACTTGGTCCTTCAACTACATCTCACAGACAAATACTGTACTTCTGATTACATTCATGTGATCACAGTAGTTACTACATGCTTTAAAAAATTATCATGTAATTGAATAAAACAGTGGTACAAACTTATTGCAGTTATTCACCCCAAGGATTCTTAACATAAAGGTGGTTTCATTGACTATTTATGGCACTGTATTCCTTTATCTGGCTGTATTTTACCTATATGTAGCATATACAGTAATTAAAATAAGCCCAACTATTACCAGAAATGTGAATCTATAAGTAATTATTATCCACTGTGCTTTAAATTATGTTTGATGTTAGTACTTATGAACATTTACTTATGTAAAGTTTTAAGTACAGGACTTTTACTTAAGCTGTGGTTAATGCCCTCAACTATGGTCCTTGTATTTTCTTGTAGTTTCATGTGGTCCTATGAGAAGATCCACCGCTGTATTGCTCATCTCTTCCTTGGGGAGCTTGTCACCACCTTTGATGAAGAGTTTCGCATTCTCTTCGCTCAGTCTGAGCCTCTTAATATTGACCCATCTGAAGCATCATATGCAATGTCTGACACTAGCAGTACCAGCAGTTACTTGAGTGGCCAGTTTGGTTTGAAGAGGACCCAATCTTTGCGGAACCCCTTAAGCTACCGCAGGCAGCCTGAACTCCCTTCTGCCTTCCCCTATGGAGACTCCGCACTACCCTTCCGAAGGAATGACCCATTTCGTCACACTGTTGAACCTGGGGCTGGGATAACAATCGGGAAGTATTCACAGCAGCAATTTCGCAGGCAGCAAACATACCTGGAGCAGGGAAGATCCATTGTGTCCAGACAGATGGAGCTGAGTTCCAGTTCTTTCAAGAGGCACAGCTATGCAGAGGGTACACAAGAAAACTACACATCCTCCAGGCAATTCATGAAGCACAGAATCATGAACAATCTGGATGAGACCGACTTCCACAGGTTGGTTCTTTAACAGCTAGCTTGTTTCATTAAATATATGTGTAAAGAGACCAAATCCTGCCCCTTCCACTGTGCCTCATGGGAAAAAATATGAATGGAAGTCAAATGTGAGGGATTTTAGATCCTGTTTGAATGCCATCATTTACAGATATGCTGTTTCTCAGATATTTTTTTAGTTAATAAAGTTGTAAGTTTGTTTTAAGGATCGTGAAAGTGCGTAAGTGAGCGTAAGTGTGAAAGGGTTAAGTGAAGTGCATCTCTCATCTTATGTAGTGCTCATCACTGATACCAATAAGACTGTCACCTTGACACATAACACCTCATTCTTTGAAAAAGAATGAAAGAAAGTTTAAATTTCTGATGATTCTGTTTTAGATGTGTCAGTTGATCTATCATTATATATACAATGCAATATCCCAGGAGTGGTTTGATTGAATATCTTTGCATGAACATTCACCTAAGGATGAAATGAAAACACTTTATGCCAAAGGTTAAGGTCACTGTGAAGTCAAGAAATACACTAGTTTTAACCATTAGTAATTGAGACAACTGTATGAACAGATTTTGATCCAAGGACAGTTTGCACATCTGGTTGAACAAAAAGTTGTTTCAGTGAAACAGGACATAACAGTTTTACAACATATCACAAATTTCTAAACCTGATAGACATCATATGTGTAATTAATGGCATGATTCAAACAGGATCAGAGAGTTATTTGTCTCCTGCCCTTTTCTACTGGACTTCCGAGATAAGGTCCCAAGGTGGATTAGAAAGGGAAGAATCAGACCCTTATACAAATGTATTATAAGCCTAATACCACTCTGTGTTCTTTACAGGGAGCAGACCATGTCTAGCCAATACTACACTGAAGGCCCTGGTCCAGGTTCTGGCCATGGTCACTATGACAGACTTCGGGGTCGTCCTCCACAACTCGCCATTGATCAGTATTCAGACTCAAGCTACCGTTCAGATTTGGAGCCTCCCTCTGGTGGGAACTTTGGCCATGAGTACTTTTCATCTGATGATTTGAGAGGACCAGATGGGCAACTGGGACCTCCGGTGGCTGGAAGGTATGGAGGAGGTTCATCCAGTAAGAGGCCAACCATAGGTCAAGCATATGCTTGTCAAAGTTCGCCCACACATCCCCATGCACCTGAGAAGAAACAGTACCCAAAACAACCTGATCAAGAGAACGATCAAGATGAAAATGCAAAACAAGGTCTCAGGAGTTGGAGAATCCATTCCTACCTGAGCACGTATGAGGATGGAGGAGAAGAGGGCCTGAATCAACCACTGGGGCCTGATGCTTTTGAAGACCCTGCACCACCTCAACCTCCAGCTGAAAATTCAGCTCCCCGCTTTGGCTTAAAGGAGTTGCCAAATCTTCCCTCCAAGCCCAAAATAGATATCCCTAGACCACGCTTTGGAAAACCCATCTTACCAGAAAGCACCAGTAAAGCCTCTGGCACCACTACAGCTAAAGATTTGCTTCCCTCTGTCAGTGAAATGAAACCATTTGTACTAGAAAAAGAGAGAGAGCAACAGCTAGAACCAGGTGCAACAAAGGAGGTGGGAGGGGATGTGGAAGTGAAAGAGGCTCCTGAGCTTTTGCTGTCTAAACATGAATCATTCCGTACACGTATCAATCCACTCCTTCAGCGTAGCTCTCGTCTTCGCTCCTCACTTATATTTTCATCCTCCAAGGCAGAGATGCACAGTGGAAGCCTGGGCCTAAAGCCTGCTACAGAGCAAGATGAGGAATTAGACTCAATACGCACCTCCTCGATTGTGGCTCAGATCTTAGAGAAGAGAAGGTCAATGTCTCGTGAGCCTTTTGACTGGAGAAAGAAAGCTGAAGAAAAGGAAATGGAGAAAGACAAAGATGAAAAAGAGAAACAGGAGAAAGAAAAGGAGAAAGAGCGGCAACAAGAGGAAAAGAAGATTAAATTAGAGGTTGAGATTAAAACAAAAGAAGAACAAAAGAAAAGTAATGAAGATTTGACAACCACACTGACTGGTGGGACCTCTGATGTTACAATGGATTCTCTACAACCCCAGCAAACACCATCTTTGAACATGAATGATCCGGCAAGTCGACTGCAATACTTCCAAGACTTGGCTGCAAAGAGAAAAGCCTCAAAAATGGGGACAGAGTCATCACTAAAAGCCCCGGAGCCTGTTGAAAAAAAAGCCAGATCTCTCTGACAAACCTCCTACTAATACTACGTCATTGAAGATCCCATCTGTTTCTGTTACTAAACCAGAGCCTGAACCAAAGAAGCTAGATATCTCTGCAAAACTAGCAGAGCTCACTCGCAGACCTTCAATGAGTTCCTCAAAACCACCTCCAATTCCCATCAAGCCATCTGCAAGTTTCCTAAAGCCTTCTGAGACGACTCAAACTCAAAAAGAAGAGAATGCCCCGGAAAGTCACAAGAAAGACATTTTCAGGTCATTAAAGCCTCTTCCTTCTCCAAAAATTTTTAAGAGGGATCCGCTCAAACTGAAAGGACTGAATCCTCGTCGTATCTCTTGTGGTGAGGAGATTCTGGCGACAGATGCTACCGACGCAGAGAAAAGTGAGATGAAAAAGAATCGTTCTCATAGTTCGTCAACTCTGCCACGTGATGAGTCTAAGGAAAAAATGATGGGATCCACTACATCCATCAATACACTTGGTGAGGGAAAGAGTGATAAAACACTCGACTTCCTCAAAAAACAGACTCAGAGGCTGAAGGGATTCCTAGGACCTAAGGATAAGGAGAAGAAATCTTCAGGAGATGACAGAACCATGAGCGCAGTACCAGAGGTCACAGATTCAAGCAAAAAGCAGAGTTCATCAGCTAAAGACACAGATTCAACCATTCCTGACCAGACCACAAGCAATCACAAAGTCTCAACTGGCCTATCTGGTCCATCTCGATACCAGACGCCTGGCAGCTCTGTTCTGTTCAGCAGCAACCTACGAGATGACACCAAAGTGATTCTAGAGCAGATTTCAGCAAACAGCCAAAAGAACCGACAGGAACGAGAGGAATCGGGTGGAGACAAAGATAGTGACACAGTGGAGAAGGTGGAGAAACAGGGCTCCTTGAAACGGAATCGTTTTCTGCGAGCACCACAGGGCACCACCCAGGAGAGGGAGGGACTACTGAAGAGGATAGAGAGCTTGAGGAAGGAGAAGAAGGTCTACAGCCGCTTTGAGGTAGTCTATCACTCCAAGGATGATATTTGCAACGTAGAGGGGAAGGAGATATAAACAAGTGTAAACAACTGGAGTTATAAAGCCAAGTACTAGGGTTTAAAAGGTCCAGTGTGTAAGATTAAAGGGGATTTAGTGTATAATCACGTGACAGTAAGAATCATTGTGGTTTCGTTACCTCACAAGGGTTGCCAAAGTTTTTCATACCCAAATGACAAATTCAGTGTCTACCTAGTTGTAATCTGTAACTTCACCACTAGATGTCACCAATCATTACACACTGAACCTTTAAATTGTAATTGCATGGGAAAGGGAGACATTTAAATTACATATATTCTTAAGCTGATCAAATGTAGCATGTTCAAAGTAAATGTTTAACTCGTAGTAAAATGTGAGAGCTACTTCTGTGCCACTTTACTGTTTTTGACTGATGATGAAAATCTGCTAAATGCACAAAAAACTGTGTTTTGTTTAGGTAAATTTTTAATTATACTTTTTTAGACAAAGTAACATTCTGATATTTTTCCAGTGGCAAATGAATGTTTTACACTGTCTGATCCTTGCAATTTCAAACTGTGAAAATAAATTTTGGTGGAGGAGCTAATGTTTATTGCTTTTTAAATAGAATAGACTTTGGTTTTCATTTTTCTAGTTCTGGCACTTTGAGTTGTCACTTAAATTTTTAGGACATTGATGTGACTAAAATATCAGAAGCAGGTTGCATTCACTAAAGAAAAGAAACTAGACATCTTATCTTCTTTCGAGAAAATAACTTGTAATCGTGGTGTGAGAATTTTTAAATCAGAGAAGGTTAAGCCAGGGAGATGAAGAAGTACTAAAATGTAATAAAATTAGGTGTTTCTTATTTGTCCAGTGTAATGTGAAATGGATGGAGGGTCACTGGTTACATTACATGCAGTCTATTGGAAAGTAAAAGGCTGATTTTTCCATAAAAGTATTGCAATAAAATATCAGAAACACTAAAATACAGTAATAGAAATTCTAAATATAATTAGTGTCTTTTCTTGAAGTAATGAAATAAGATGTCCTTTCGTGAATGCAGTTGGTGAATGAAAAGGGTAACAAAATATGGGTAGGAGGTCTCAGTCTCTTGCATTCACTATTATCCCTGTTGTTCTGTTAACAGATGGGGAATAGCCTGGGATAACGAAAGATGGAGGACCGACCTTTTATATGGAAACTATTTATGCAAGACGATCAAAAAGACTCATTGCCCGTATGTGCCAACGACAATATCAAAGTACCTCTGTGGCTCCACACTGCAGCCTCTCCTGGATTTTCACAATATGCAGTAAAACTTGAAAAGACTTCATATACAGTATAAACATGCTAAAAACAAACTAAAGTCAATGAGGATGGAATGTGCCTGTTTGTACTTTTACCTTTTATGGTAACTGAAAGAAAGAAGGGTGACTCTACTTGCATTCTGGCTGCATGGGTTAATGTTTTACCAAAAACAAAAAAAGGTAGGCTTGATTGAGTAGAAGTATGTGAGTATGTTTTGTACATGAGGGAAAAGACAGTAGATTCATGCCAGTCAAAAAAATGTGGAAACAGTAGATAACTGTATAACAGTGACAGTGACGTATGTCTGTGTAGCTGGGAGAGTGTCATGTTGTGTTCACTGTATGCCAATGGCTCACCAGAGATAGAAGCACTATTAACCCACACCCAAAGGCAAATATGAGAATACGAGTAGGAAAACAAGAATTAGAAGGAGAATAGATGAAGTTGAAATATTTACAAGTCTGTGAGAGGGACACAGGAGAATGACAAAGAGAATAAAGTAAGAAAACTAGTTTCAGTTATAGAAGAGGCAAGCGTGGAGGAATTTATTCAGGTGAGATTGTAATGTAGATTCCCTCTGTTAAGGGATGGAACTACTACTTTTGAAGATGTCAACAAAACAAATATCCAGACAGACAGCTTGAAGACAAGCAGGGTGAGTGGAGTACAGTACAGTAGTCTATAAGTCACTGTTTAGTACATTATATAATGTAAATAAGAAAAATTAAGCACTCACAGTTCCTTTGGATCACTGTCAACAACAGATGATTTTGATGTGACTAAAAAATGCCCCTTGTCTCTTTTCTAATGGACTTTTACAGTTAACACTTCTTCAGAAAAGTAAAGAATACATTTAGCAGCATCTTGACATTATGTTTATGTGTTTATGTTTACGCATTTGGCAGACGCTTTTTTCCAAAGCGACTTACAGGGGAAAACCAATTAAATCACTCAATCAATCAAATTTTATTTATATAGCGCCAGATCACAAAAAAGTTATCTCTTGACATTTTATATATAGAGTTGGTCAAAACCAGACTCTAAGTCAATTCTACAGAAACCCAACAGAATCCTCCTGGAGCAAACACTTGTGACTGGTGACAGTGGAAGGAAAAACTTCCCTTTAACAGCAGAAACCTGGAGCAGACCCAGACTCCTGGAGGATGGCCGTCTGCCTGGACCAGTTGGGGTTAAAGAGAGAGAGTAGAGAAGGGGAAAAAGAGAGAGCGATAGAGATAGGGACTGGGGGAGAGGGGGAGAAGGGGGGAGTAGGGGGAGACACATGGAGGCGGTTGAGGATAAGTGAGTGGTGATGATGAGGGCAGGGAAGAGGCCGGACCACCGCAGCAGGTCCAGAGATAATTGTGAAAGAATCTGTGGTTGTCCTGGGAAAAACCTTATTAGAATATTTAAAATGGAATGTTTGAAAGTGCTAGGACAGGAGGTGCTCTCGGAAGAGCTGGGTCTTCAGGAGCTTCTTGAAGATAGGCAGGGATGACTGTTCTTGTAGCACTTGGTAGAGCGTTCCACCAACGTGGAACGACCCATGAAAAGAGCCTGGATTGTCTTGTACAAGGTCTGGGGACCACCAGACTACGTTCCCCAGACAAGCGGAGTGGTCGTGGGGCGACATAAGCTTTTATTAGTGCACCTAAGTAGACAGGAGCAGACCCACTGAGAATTTTGTAGGCTAGGATTAAAGATTTGAATTTGATGCGGGCAGCTATGGGTAGCCAGTGTAACTCAATGAGTAAGGGGGTGACATGTGCCCTTTTAGGCTGATTGAAGACCAGACGCACTGCTGCATTCTGGACCATCTGTAGTGGTTTGACAACACAAGCTGGGAGGCCCGTTAGAAGAGCATTGCAGTAGTCAAGACGGGAGATAACCATAGTCTGCACCAGGAGCTGATTACTAATTTAACTTCAGAGACCTCCATTGTATGCAGGACTCTCAACTCCTGTTGTTGGCATGAAACTTTGGTAAGCCAAAGATACATATTGAAGGCCTGACAGATAAACATACAACATCACGTTGTGTTGAGTTTTTTTTCCTTGTACAATATAACTAAAGATATGAAACTATACCTTTACATACTGTCAGCGCTTTAGGGGTTATAAAATTTTCTATTAAGGACGACATTGTAGATATTTATATAAATAAAGGCTGGTTGACATTTTGAAGATTAGGTTAAGATCATCCTTATGCCATCAAAGTGCCTTGTGTTCATGTTGAGTTATTGTGATGAATATGTAGTTGTTTGTTAAAAACTAATTGGCATTACTTAGGGGTAAATCAGTTACACAGGGTCTGTGTCTTATGTAAAACCTCAGATAGTATTATATTGTATTTGAAAAACTGCAGAAGTCTTTATTAAATCTTTTATAAGACACACTGACTGTGGCTGTGGGAACATATAGACACTATGGTGTATGTCGTTATTTGTTCTATTGTTTTTGTTAAACAGATTTAGAGTTAAATCAGATAATGTTACAACACTGTAAAATATGAATACCTTCATATTATGTCAAATACACAATGTGAATATTAAGTATATAAAATTCATAGATAACCTCTCAAAATAAGTTATAGCCCACTGTAATGTGGTGTTTATAATTTTTGGGAGTTTCACAAAATTTTATAAAAGGAATTAATATTTATTTTTGTTTTTATTTGATCAAATAACAGATGTTCATTCATGTTCAAAGATGATGAAACACAGTCATGCCACAACATGTTTCAGTTTACAGTCACAATGACCTTGTAGTTCTTCCTACCTTACCCCCAGATGGTTGGTGTGTGACCAACAGATTGGCTGAAGGGCATCAGGACAGCAGATCAAACAGTTGGATCCAGTGTTTTCATGAAAATATTTCAGTTGCAAAAAGGGCTTTAACTTGTTTTGAACAGTTTAGTATACCATACAGAATACCACTGGTATTTATATCACATTTACTTGAAAAAATCCATTAAACACAATGTAAAATAATTCACAAAATCAAGCTAATGCCTCACAGAATAAATACTAGAACGTCAAACATCCACAAGAACAGCCAACATTTACAGTAATAAAGGTAGGTGCAAACATTTGACTTATCGTCAAATACCTTCTGAAATTGGTTGAAGTTAAAGTTTTCAAACTACTGATAAACACACAGTATTAGTCCTGTACCCCAGCTCTGCTTCCTTGCTTCACTTTGTCTAGCTCCTCTTCCAGAGACCACAGTTGAGCCAACTTCAGCTTCTCTAAAATCACACAATCACATTAGACAAGTTAGACATGGAAAACAAATACTGCATAAATACAGAGCATGGATTAAAATAAATGTTTTACTGAGTCATACAGAAAATGTATGAGAGGACCTACCAGCTGATAATAGCTGATTTTTCGTGTTTTCAGCACCCTCTATTTCAGCTGCGAGTCTTTGTGGAGTCTATTTAAAGGACATCAGGAATTAATAATGATAATACCACATCTTTTCACATTTGACCATAATTAAACAAACCCACAAAGACAGAGTGCAGACTCTTCTGCTGTTCTATCAGTTGATAAAGTTGGTTTTCAAACTTCATCCTGTAGAAACAAAGCCAAGTTGTTTCAATGTAAATCTATGTGTATTCTTGTTCGGCAAGGTTTCTTCATGTAATACTTCATGCTCATTAACATATACATACCGCAGCTTCCGGTGTTTGAGCTTAAATTCCTGGATTTCACACTTGCACTGTTCAAGCAATTCTTCACCTTTCTTGATCAGGTTTAACAGCCTGGGAAACACACATAACTTGGTACAAGCTGCACAAAAACATTTTTCAGTTCTTCTGAAACTGGAGGTCCACTTATTTTTTTAGATACATTAATTTCTCTAAGGTGTGACCATCCTTCCATTATGTTAAAACACGATATCCATCTTTGGTGCAAACATTCACTCAAACATAGAATGAACTAAATGGATTTTTGAGGCCAAAGTCCAAAGGTCAAGGTTAACACCTCCCAAGACACATTTTTAATATAACTGCCTTTTTTTGTAGAAGAAGTTTATAAACAGATAATGAGTTAAGGTTTCTTGGAAAATCTAGATCATCAATAAGAATTTATCTGTCTGTATTAGGACAGTGGAAGCATTTCAATATACTTACAGTTCTTGCTTCCTTGGTCATTATGATGATTGTTGGACAGCTTTTAAAATCTTGTAGTCAGTATTGTTGCTGCAGACCTTTGTAGCACATTACTAATTGTTACATTCTATATATTTACATTTTTAAAACAGTCGAGTTCATCTTTAGGTTATGTGCCTCAAGGAGTCATGTCTGATGGAATACAAAGCCCCTGTGTCTTGTACTGGATTAAATATAAAGATCATCTAAGGTGCAAGATAAAGGATTATTCCAAAATTGTAAAATGTCTATCAACATATAAACACTTACTGCAAGAAGATCTTGTTCGTAAAGAAGAGGATTAGGGCCACTGGAAAAAAAATTCAAATGAAGGTCCAATATTTTATTTTACTATTATTCTCAGAATTCTGACTTTAATCTCAGAATTCTGACTTTTTTTTTCCTCATAATAATAATAATTAAAAAAAAAAAAAAAAAAAAAAAAAAAAAAAAAATATATATATATATATATATATATATATATATATATATATATATATATATATATATATTTTTTTTTTTTTTTTTTTTTTTTTTTTTTATTTATTTATTTTTCCCCCCAGTGGTCCAAATCGTCCTCTGCTCTACACTACGGACAGTATTTCAACAATTGTTTGCAGGGTTCTACCATGATGACCTACTGCCACCTAGTGTATGACACAAAATTCTGACAACACATAACACACTCAGACAACTGAACTCTTGTAATAGTCCACCTCTGAGGTGGAGTTTTAGGTTTCCTTGTTCAGTCGGTTGAGCTCACCTTGCAGATTCCTGCTCAGACTCCTCGCACTGAAACTGCAGCTTCCTGAACAACTCTACAGGACAGTGTGATGGTTATAAACCTTTGTCTACTGTGTAAGTTTACATGTTAAACAGATGACAACATATGATGATCAGATTCAGACAAAACACCCCACCTCTGTATTGTATCAACACAAATGGCCTATTCCTTGTTTAGCTACAATTAATTTTCGGTCAGCTGCTTGGTAGTGTGCAAGTACCTTCTTTTTCTTTATGGATTCCTTCCAGTTGGTAATATTCACTTTGCACTGTAACAACAATGAAAATGTGTAATTATATCATGATGGACTCTTAATTAAAATACATTTGACTATATGTATATGTATAGAATGCTCGATGAAGGATAGTGAGCACAACTGTCTGCTGCCTGCTTTAAAGACATTTTTAACTTCTTCTATGTAACAGGTTCACAAATCTTTCACATATATTTCATATGAATTAATGTTACCTGTTGCTAGCTCCTTCTGCAAAGAGTCACTGACTGATTTAATCCTCTGAATGTCTTCCTCCAGGGCCTTTTTATCTTTAATAAGACACAGACAACAACTGTAATGTATTCTCACAGTAATAACAATGCCTTGTTTGCCTCATCATATTCTTCATAGTATTAACATAATAGCAGATCTGTATACATTCACAAACATTTGCAGATCACTGGTCATATCATGTCAGAGGTAAATTATTGCAGTTTCAAAAATGATCCAAGTGGGTGCTGCAGTCATGCTTTTTTCTGTGAGATGGAGACACTGATCCATGTACAGAGTCCCCATATAAGACTGTCAAAACTGTTGTTTTTGTTTGTTTGTTTTGTACTTAATTTCAAAATTGGGGTTTTAACACTAATACAGCTCTTTGGCCACTGGGGTAGCTGTGGCTGAGAGGGTAAAGTGGGTAATCAACAAACCAGAGGGTTGGTAGTTCAATTCTTGGCCAAGATACTGAACACCAAAACACAAAATTAAGTGCTTCGAGCACCAATTAAGTAGAAAGTAACGCATTCATGTGTGACAATTTCTGCTGTATGTGTTTAAGTTTGAGCTCGTTTGAGTGACTCCCTCCAGTTCACAGCTGTGATGAATCTAAATCTAGAGTAATCTAAAAGTCATCTGGATTTAAATCTGATCTGTCTTGGAAAAAAAGGAAAAAGATTTGACTCACACAGAAGTGAAAAGGTCAGATTTAACTTTTGCCTGCAGCATGTTTTACATGCAACCATAGTAAATGTTGTCCAATGAGAGACTGGTTGTGCTGATGATATGCTAATGAACATACATTACATGGCTGTTTTGACATTACTATTATAGGAATGAAATCAGCCAGTGTATTAACAAATAAGAGTGCCTATGTTAATGCAAAAGACATTTAGCTAATGTTATCTGTTACTAATAAAATGTAAGAAGTCTTGAATATCACCACTGTGAGTATAACAGTAAGGTAGATCCTTATCTGTTATGCTATCTGTAGTGTATCAGATGACACATGATAAATGGACTCCGATGTGATTATCTCCATTTTACAGAGAACAGCAACAACACTCTGTTAGACCCATTCTGATCCTTAAACTATTAATATGATAAATTCTATGTTAAAAAAGATAAATTAATTTGAAGTTTCATGCAAAGTAGAAGTCTAAGTGTAACTTGATAAAGTAGGCTATCAAATGTTAGCGAAGGCATATGTGTATCACTAAGTCTTAACTGCCTTCAAATAAAACATAATTATAGTACAGCAGTTGTTGCTATGAATCAGCTGTTGGTAATTACCATACAGTATGAAGACTTGTATATACTAAACAATACAATCATGACAATAAATATATGAACTTAACATTTGTTGAAAAATCACATCTAACATTATGTAGTTTAGCATCTTTTTCGTGTAGCAAATAAATGGTTTATTTTGTTATTTACCCACAGAAACGCATATTGACAAGGGTAGTCGAAGGGGGTAGACAAGAATAATAAAAAAAAAAAACAACACCCATCTTCCATCAATAAACTCACAAAGATGGATAAAAGGGAAAGAAATACATATTTTAACATTGCCTAATAATTTCTTAAATATAAATGTTCAGCTGCACTGACATTGGGAACTTCCTTTTCCACAGTGGCAATAGTAGATATGGTTATGTGATATACTCTTTCCACAATTTAAATTTTACAGCCACATAATTCAACATAGATCCGATGTGCCAAATTTAGTATGGTCAAATGCTTCAAATAAGGACTAAGAAAAAAACTACAATTAGTAATAAATGAAAACGTACTAAATGAACTAAAAGTTATTATTCACTTCCTGCTCAAGACACAATGCAAAGCCACATGCTGTGACACATTTTTGTTTTGTTTTTTTGTTTTTTACAAGACTTTGATGAAATATGTGATGACAGAGAACAGCACCCTCTGCTGATGGTAATATTCTCTCCACACTATCATGTCTTATTTTATGAAAATGTTTATATATATATATATATATATATATATATATATACACACACACACACACATACATACACATATGTGTGTGTGTGTGTGTGTGTGTGTGTGAAACCCTAATTAATAATACAGTATGTTTATGGAACTAGTAATTGTGTGTGTTTTATTGGACAACATTATTGCAATGACTTTAATTGTTTTGAATATCTTTCAGTCTACTTTATGCTTAGACGCTTCTGTCAGCCTGCCCCTGGGCAACTGTGGCAACAAACGTTTACCACCAACAGGGTGTGTCTGAGTAAATGAATAATGGATCCATTGTATGCGCTTTGAATATACATCAACAGAAAAATGTTGTATAATTCTTACCAACTGTTATTAAATACATTTCATAGCTGTTAGATAGGAAATATCTACATATTCCCAGCAATGTCCTGTAAAGTACTCCCACTTCTAATGACTGTAAACATTAATATTTACAATAAGTGTCAGAATGGGTCTCCTAGAGTGTTGCTGTTCTCTAAGAGCCGGAGATATTAATCATATCTCATTAATCTCCATTCATCATTTTCTGCAACCTCATTGCTGAGGCAACAGGTAAGGATGTACCTTACTGACGACAACTTGCTTCAATATTGAGAAACACTATGACCCATTTGCACAGCTGTCTCACTAACGGTCGTAATATTGCTAAATTTTGTGGATAATATATAACTTTACCTGATGTTATTTTGTTTACACACAATCTATCTAATAATCGCTATAAACTATACGTAAGCCGTTTAAGTGAAAAGTATAACACAATGCATGGTTATTAGCATATCGACAGCTCAACCGGGCTTCTCATTGGAGGACATCCACAAGGCTACATCAAACACAAAATCTCCCTTTGGACGCACTCTTACTCCACACACACAGTTTATCTTGTAAGGACTTCACATATGCATTTACTTGGTAATTCCTCATCTGATTTTGATGCACAAAAAAACAAAAAACAGACGGTGCAGTTTGGCGGAAACGGAAGTAAGAGTGACAAAGAGTATATCTAAGTTAAGACAGTTCCTGTATTTCCGCTAGGTCAATAGAAATCCTCAGTTCAGTCAGACTTACATATACGCTTAATGTCAGAAGATTAATATAGGGTTGACTCATTATCGCATGGTATAACGACTACATTACAGACCAGCCACGTGTTTACGAAAGATCGCACCACGATGACACGCATGCGCGAAACAAACGAAGTTCAAGACGAAGAAGGAAAGACATAACTTGAACTATCCCACATTATACTATACTGATGTAAAACCAGGGAAAATTTGTGTGAAGTTTCAACATTTTAGATAAACTACAACATGTTCAAAACCAAACTTATGTGACATTTAAATACTATAAAATTTACAACATATAAACTGTTAAATAAGTTACAATATGTTTTAAAGTGCAACAACTTTTCATCTTTATAATTTTAAATGTGGTTTAAGATTATTAATATATTCAAATGATATTGCAGACAGGATAAAATATAGAGTGAATTAAGAAATGTACCAATAAACAACTACCTACAGTCAAATGTGGTGCACTACCTTGTTGAAGCCTCTTTAGTTTCACCGTAAGTTGTTCAACTACAGGCTCACACATATCTCCACCTAAAAATATATAACATTGATGAATTAGGATAAGTACAGCTTGGAGTTTTATAGAAAGCTACATATGTTTCTCCTTTCATTAGGAAGTTTACCTCCTCTTAGTGGGGCAATGTTGAGCATTTCACCCATATCAAATCCTCCTACGTGATAAAAGACAAAAAAAAACAAAAAAACAAAAACCGACATGTTAAGATAGATGTTATCTTTTTATCTGTCCAACGACATGAAATCTAAACACACATCTGTGACACCCTGTAACCTTAACTTACATGCAATGTTAACCATAACTCGCGCTATCTTTCCTCATTTAGGGCTCGCTAATATCCAGAAATAAATTACAGTAAAATAGCTTCAGTTATCATTTCACTGTTAAATTGTAAATAGTTTGCTATTGTCTTCAGTCTACTTTAATACTGTCTTAGACATGTTGCTGAACTCTGAAAAAAACACTAACCATTATAAAAAACAACAAAACTAAGAACTGGATGCTAAATAGCTAGTTAGCTTAGTTTATTAGCCACATATAACACTTTTTACGGTGACTTCTCTGAAATATTTCCTAACAGGTGCTTACACTTGTTAATTAAGCATCTGACCTGCCAATTTGCTCATGTTTCTTCAGCCAAGGAAGCCTCTTTTAAACATATATTAGAGTAATATCAGTAACTTTGAACCTAGCCACTGCACCTGAGGATGTCCTGCACCTTTAATAGTGTGCGCCAAAAACCCAGTTACTTAAGTTATAAATGGTATTCACTGACGTCACACATCCGGGGCACCAGGTCAGTCTCCGCCATGTTGAGGAGCAAACAGGTGCAAAGTTGACTGCTTCCCTTTGGTATGTACATGTTCTGTGTTCAAACTGTGACCCGTGTCTGCTCCACTGCCCAGAAGGACAATGGTTAACACCTGTGCCATTCACGGGAGCAGGTCTTTTTGGACCCTGGACGTTTGGAGCATCAGACAGTTCACATCCGACCTGCATGTTTCGGACCAGACTTAGCACACTAATATACATATAAATACAAGAAATATGTAGATGTGTACAACAGAGATCATTTGTCATTGTCAGTTTTAGGAGGATTTAATGTGTCACTCTTTACATCATTTGTACATTTAAAAATAAAATTAAAGTGTTTTGTCTGAACCAATAGTGGCTTTTTTTTTTTTTTTTACCACTTCTGAACTAATTGATGTAAACATCATCATATTAATAATTATGGAAACGCACATTAGGTTTCTAACCAATTCTTTAGCCAGGATAAAGAGGAAAAACTTAGAGCCAACCAGACAAAAGGATTTGTTGTGATCATTTTGTACAAGGTACCGTATTTTTTAAATCCCTCTGAATAATATTGTACACTCTCTGTTGACAATGCCCCTTGTATGGTTAGGGTATATACGTGGTCAGATATTGGTCTGCAGATAAGCAGCAGATGCTGTTTGACCCTCAATATGGCGACCGGGGCGGGGCCCCAGGGATGACGTCAAATGAATACTATCTATAAATCTTTTTAAGAGCTAAGTGCCCCCACAACCATTCTGTGTTCCTTGCCTGAGTAAAATACAAGGCTACATGAAACTTTATCAACCATGTTTATTATTAGGGTTCTTATATGGCCTCTTTATATATTCTTACCATTTCTTTACTTAAATTTGTTCATAAAGGCCAACAAAAACAACCATAATATCGTCCATCAGCATGGCTGTGCCAGTGTACTGGTTAGGTTATCATCAAACAGTTAAAACCTGAATGAATACACAAAGATCAACACCATTACATAGTTTGTTTTAATGAAAAGCAAACAGCAGTGGAGAGGAATGCAGCTCCAATTTGTTTTAATGCAAATATACAATGCAAACAGACCAAAAATTACAGATCTATACACATCAAACCACTACAGAGTTCTATATACACTTACACGTTAGTTAAATACAAACACAGGAGTTTAAAAAAAAAAAAAAAAGTCTAACGGGGTTGCCAAACAACAGTCTTTCCAAAACAGAAATACCTGTACAATGTGCATTATCAGCACATGCAAATGTAGGAGGTCATGCAAGAGGTGGAAAATGAACAGAGAAGGTTTATAATAAAAATGCTGCACATGTTAAATATATCATTCAGGCTGTGTGTGTAGGAGTACTTGGCTACCAGTGAATACTGATTCTTTTTGCTTCTTGACAGGAGTTTTACCAGCATCTCACTGTTTCACAAGCAGCTTAAGTAAAAATATTTTTGCAAACTTCCTGACATTAGTCTGGATTCTCAACACCAACTTATATCTCAGTGCAACCCTGTTAGCTACATCTAGCTCAATAAATAGAGAAATTACTGTATACATGTACCATATCCTTCAAACCCGGTTTCCATTGACTTCTTACCAGTGGTTACACATTAAGTTTTCAAAATACTTGGTTC
Source organism: Sphaeramia orbicularis (assembly GCF_902148855.1). Lineage (NCBI taxonomy): Eukaryota > Metazoa > Chordata > Actinopteri > Kurtiformes > Apogonidae > Sphaeramia > Sphaeramia orbicularis. The sequence continues at coordinate 8,603,556 of NC_043967.1, read as the reverse complement.
AGTTTGGTCTTAACTGATACCAACATTTCATATACAAAGAAATAAAAATAATAATGCACATAAGTTTCACCATACTGACCAGACAAAAGGAGAAATCAATAGACAGGAAAAATTCAAAAGAAAATGAAGGAAATATTTAAGCTTTCAAAAATCATACATACAATTTCAGATCCAGTTTTTAGCCTTTCTTCCTCCAATTCCTGAAGAATCTGTGCTTGTGTGTCAAATACTACACATCCTACAATTTCATTCTGATGCCATTGAGATATTTCAGTTTAGTACTGGGTAAGATAGGTTCTGATGTCAAAGCACATTTTCCTGTGAAGCAAAACATCCATACGAGTCACTCCAGCATGCCTTTCAGCAAAAGGGAGGATTACCTACAGCAACACACTGAACTATTTACAGCTGTGACAAGCAAGTTAGAGGTATTCCTCTGGTAGATTTAGAGAATCGTGACACATCTTCAGTTGTGTTTCCAGTGTTGCCATGCAGAATTACTTTACATCAGCAGGCTGAAAGGATGTGTTTGGGAACACTTAGATTAAAAAGGAGAAGGTATTTCTAGCACTGGTTTTCTTCAGGCAAAGCTGGTCTGCATCAGTACTAAGCCGCTACTTACACCTTTCCCTTTTCTCTGTCTGTTAAATCTCTCCAGCAAGGCAAGGATAACATGTTTAACACGGCGTGTGCTGAACCAAACCAGAATTCAGGGGAAGGTAATGTAGACAGAATGTAGCCATCCATGTTAGTCGAAGCAAACAACAGTAAGAGCAAGCAGAGTAGTCAAACTTGAGGGACTGACAGATAACTTTGACTTGTCAGTAATGGGAAGATCTTTTATATTAATAGGGCACATCTCAGCTGCACTTCATGACCTGCTGCATCCACAGTATGGTTATGGTTTGAAAAACTAAGGGTGTATTCACACGTGGAAAGTCCTTTGGTCCGCTTGTTTGATTCAGATCGAATGCGGGCTTTATTTTTTTCGTTTGGGTTGGATCGCATTCTCATTGCACTTTTTGCTAGTGGATCAAAATTTGTAAACAGAAGCACGCATGTGACGGACTGCGCTGGCACTGGACAGAAAAGTCAGGGGCGGGTGAATCAAAGGTCGGTGTTGATGAAAACAAACATGGAGGTCCTACATGCAGTTATCGTTTTTAGACTATGGATTATATTCTTACAGACACAAATTTACCAAAATAATGTTAACTGTTAAAAACAGCTCATTTGGAGCCAGTTTCGTAATATGGGCATCTGACCAAATGTCAAAGTGACATTCAATCTCCTCATTGCTCCACGTCTGTCCACGGATCATGGTTGCTACTATTAGCTTTGACTACCTGTGCGGCTTGGCTACTTCCAGCGGCTCATCAAGCACAAAAAGGCGCATGGTTCCTTGGTTTGTTTTGGCTCAAGGGCGGTTATATTCACACCAGAAGTGAACCAGCCCAGAGTCCGTTTGGAAGCAGACCGACATCAAATCAGAGTTCATGTTTGTATTCACATCTAAAAAAAAAGTCCGGACTTTCCAGGGAAAAAAACTCTGGTCCATTTTAAACGGACCAAACGAAGTAGGTGTGAATACACCCTAAATGTGTGGAACAGGAGAGAGAGATTAATGAAGTGATCAGTGAAAGGTGAAAGAAATCAAAGAGAAAAAGGGCGTGTTAGCAACATTTCTACAATGAAAAGATGCATTCTCCATTTCCCTCCTATCTTCTTTAAGGTGCAACTTTATTCGCGGGTACGTCCCAAAATATCCAGGATGTAGAGGAAAATGTTGATGATGTCAGTGTAGAGGTTGAGGGCTGCAAAAACATACTCCTCTGGACTCAGGGCCAGCTTCTTGTTTCCCAGGAGGAGCTGAGTATCCACAGCCAAAAACTGGAAAAGAGGAAACACAGATGGCTTTTAGTCATTTTAAAAAGATTTATATGTCAGGTTTCAGGTTTTCCCTGGACCATCTCTGGACCTGCTTCTCTCCTGTCACCATCACTATTATTCTTTTATCCATATAGTTGTGTTTATCATATACTTACTGTGAAGGTAGAGTTTTCCATTGTTGGTACTAACAGCTGCAGTAGTAGCATATCCACTGTTAGTACTTGGAGTAGTAGTATTAGCAGTTATGGGTAGCTGTACTAGTTATTGGTAGTTAGGGTTAGGGTTACTAGTTCACTAGTTGTAGTTTTTAAAACTTTTAGTTCAGTTTGCTGTGCATCCCTGTGTCTCCCCTCATTTCCTCCCTTCTTCCCTCACCCACTCTCTCTCACTTTCTCTTCCTCTACCCATTTGCTGTTTAACCACAACTGGTCAAGGCAGACGACTGTCCTCCAAGAGCCGGGGTCTGCTTGAGGTTTCTGATTGTTAAAAGGAAGTTTTTCCTCACCACTGTCACCAAGAGTTTGTTCCTGGAGGATTCTCTTGAATGTCTAAAAATTGGATTAAGAGTCTGGTTTAGACCAGCTCTAAATGTAAAGTATCATGAGATAACTTTAGTTATGATTTAACGCAATATAGACAGACAGACAGACAGATAGATACAGATAGACAGACAGACAGACAGACAGACAGATAGATAGATAGATAGATATGTTAAACTGGAGATTAACATTGTCTCACATTGAAGGACATTTAGCTTGGCTTTCCACAAATGTGACATCCACTAAAAATATCCACATACAAGTAAGATATGGGAGGACTGCCATAGAGAACAAACAATTAAGAATCAAGTATTAATTTAAAACACAGAAACTGAGATGTGCCTTTTTATGAGTCAGACTTACGCAGGTGAAGAGTAGAGCCCCCAGTGAAGCATAGACAATGTGCAGGATCCTGTGACGGATGAAGATGCAGAGGATGGCGAAGAGCAACAGTACAATCAGGCACACAAACAGCACTCCCCGGCAGGAAGTGAAATCATATTTGGTCTGTGGTCACAATGAAGAGAAAAAAGGAAAAGACAACAGACATCAATCTAGAGAACTTATCCAAATGTGATTAAATGCAGCCTTCATCATTTGAATATTTCACACCTTCATCTCATATATAAATATGTATGTATGTATGCATGTATGTGTGAAAAAACATTTGAAGTGTCATATTATGCTCAAGTATGATTTTGTTATGTCTCAAATCATTCTGTACAGAGTTAATCTGACAAACAACAGGGTAATACTCAGTAGGTAAAGGACTCCTACCAACCAAGACATAACTAGGAGTTCATACTTCAAAGATGGGTAACCTCTGTCACATGAATGCACATTGATACACATAAGTGCACTTCGCAAAATATGTCACACTTGTTCCCACATCTCCAAGAGCCTTACATGTTTGGTTTTGATATTTTTGCTTATATTCACAGTTTAGGCCAAAATTTAATTGGGGGTGTGATACCACTGAAAAGTGTTTTGATTTCTTTTCTTTTTCTTTTTTTTTTTTTTTAGATATATTATGTGTTACTACTTGTGTACTAGATTTTGTTCCATTGATTGAAAAGTTGAAGAAAAATAAGTATAAAGGTACTTGCACGTTCCAAGTACAATACACATTACAATAATAGACTTTCCTTGTGCTCATTTTATATAAACTATTCATTAAGTTAGATAACATGCTCTTTTGTAACCCGTACCATTATCTGTATATTAAATACAGCTATATCAGAATATGAGATAATAATCAAATGGCACTGCTCCAGTGGGCATTGTGGCAAGACTGGTTAAAGCACCTCAGAGTGTAGGTGTGTTTGAGGTCTAACAGTAAGGATGATTTCTGTGTCTGCAGACATTTAAATATTAAATACTGGAGCTGCTGTTGGTGTTGACGATGCACTGACCTGTAGTGAGAAGAGGACAACGGTGAAGCAAACCACGGCAGTGATGCCCACAGCCATGATGACAGTCTCTGTGTCATAGAAGCTAGCGATCATGCCCACCATGTAGGACAGGCTCAAAGTCAAGATGGACTGCAATACACAGAAAACACTCAGGCACATTAACATAATTTCTGAAACAGTTTCTGATATGACCCGAAGGTCATTTAAATGTCTTGTGTTATTTATTTAACCGTGTCCTCAGTATTGCTCTGAGTTTGCCTCTCACCAGTGCAACCAAGTTCCAGGGGTGCTTGCGGCGGAACTCTCCACAGCAGCTGAGGACGATCAGAGCCACAAAGAAAACTGCATAGGATACATAGTATGTCCATGGATTCACTCGAACAAAGTACTTGGCATCATCAACAAAGGTGAAGATGGCAACAAAGGAGAAAGTGACCAGCAGCTGTGCTGTAAGCACCATGAAGACCTGACAAAAACAAAAAAATTACATTTTTGTGGTAATGTTTAATATTAACAGAAGTTAGACCATATACTATATGTCATTTCTTAACATATACTGGATTCATTTAATCTGTTTGACAGCAAGAAACCTACTTTTCTAATGAAGGCTTGTCGTATGTTCTTGTCCTCAAAGCCAGAGTTGGTGAACTCATCATTGTCATAGTAAGAAGGAGGCCCATCACCATGGTAACCAGGGCTGCCCATGGGTGCTGGTGAGCAACAAAAATATACAAAACTATAAAACTATAGAAAAACAAGTATACTAAATAAATGGTTAAATGACTCAAGTGTTTCCTGCTCATTGATGCCTGAGTGATGGTCTCTTCATGTGTGGAGAATGCATTAAAGTATAGCCAACTTTGAACATATTTACATGGTCTTGGTGCATCCTTTTTGGAGAAAAAAGGCAATTTCACATTGGAAACAGAGAGTTTTAGGAGGATAGTGGAACAGTAAATAATAGATTTTAATGATTTCAGCTGATAAACATCAGCTGCTATTAGGTATGAGCTGAGCCCACTGTCTCTCATACCAAAACAATATGACTCATGTGATACAATATGTGCAGAATAAGCAACTGAGTCTTTCATTGGCTGACATGTCTGTATCTCAGTACACGTAGCTATGTATTTTAATCAATGATTCTTGTCGTATGCATGTAGTTTCATAATGAAGACATGCTCTGGATGCTTCCTCACAAAATTTAAAGTGTTTGTCATGGGCTCAAGTCAGACTGTGTGCTATCTGTCCCTTAAGTCCTTATTACAGTGGGAAGAGGGGCATTAGATTTTCTGATTTGTATGAATTACATTACACAAGACCTGAAACTAAAGGACCCTGCCACATACAGTGCAACTAAAGAAATACAAAAGACATATAAGCATACTCTACATAAGAAGCAGACGGAGCCACCATGACAATATTTGTAATGCCACTTTGAAGCCAGTACTAAGAGGGGTAATGGGTGAGCTAATGCTAATTGCTACTTTACTGATGCAATAAGACAGTAAACTTAAAACAGTTGCATAGCAAAGCCATTTGCCAGTCTTAACCACAACTACAGTCCAATTGTGTACAGGACAGAAATGTGTTTTATTAAGTAAAAAGTTCTCAAATTCAGGTGAAAAGACAAAGGTGCCAGGGGAAAAATGAGTCAAGCACACATGTCAATCAAAGTTTGACACTGGGGACATTCCAGCCTTCTTTTGACACTAACGTCTGATTAACTAATCTAATGTTAGGGAGATGTTCAATCTATGGGAGCCAGGGCCTTTTAGACTCAGCATATCGTGGCCATCAGCGGTATTACCCTTTGACTTTTGCATGACCTTGACTTTGGTCCCTCAGATACAGTCCACCCTCAGGGAACATCCAGGGATTGCACTGCAAATTATTTGGTTCTTACCAAGATAAAAAAAAACAACCTTAGATTTAGAAGTGCTAGATATTCATCTTGTTTTACAAGTTAATTTCTTATTTTAAGTCTTCAGCTTTACACTATAATCTTAAATCAAGCAGAACCTATCTTTTTTGCCTCAAATGGGTGGGAAATCTTAAAATCAGGTAAATAACTGTTAAAATAGGATATATTACATCTCTCCCCAAAAGTTTCATCAATATAAATCTCTTTTTAAGATTCAGTTACAAACTCAAGTTGCCACACAGCAAAAAGTGATTTTCAAGAAAGGGAAATTTACTTATTTTGAAGATATTCATCTTTTTTTCTAGTTTTAAGTGCTGATAGAAAAAATGTCTTGGCAGTGCAAGAATGTCAAACTTTTAGAACATATATCTCCCCGTTTCTAGGTCAGAATTTGCCGCTTATTTTGAGTACAAATGATCTAGAAATGAGCTGAATTGTTCACGAATCCATGACTCGTTCACGAATCAATGACTCGCTGAAAATGACTCGCTTTGCAAATCGCTGAGTCTGTTGAATCGCTGAACGAGACTAGAGACCCCTACTGTAAGAAGACAGAACAGGAGTTAAATTAGATCATGAACAAGGTGAATGTAGTGATCTGAAGTCAACTGCTTTTTTTTTAGCATACTAAATACAATTAACTACTGACCAATGATATACTAGTGGAAAATCTTTATTCAGTTTTGTAATTTTCTAATTACATTATTCATGGATGGACCTATTGAATTAAGAGGGATTATTGCTTAAAATAAGGAGAAAACATTGGTTGCATATGTGGCATTTGATATATTATAGCTCTTTTCTAGATTGTTTGTACTCAAAATAAGATGCAAATTCGGACCTAGAAAAGGGAAGATATATGTTCTAAAAACAAGGTTGACATTCTTGCACTGCCAAGATATTTTTTCTATTAGCACAGAAAACTAGAAAAAAAAACACAGATTAATATCCCCAAAAGAAGTAAATTTCCCTTTCTTCAAAATCACTTTAGCAGTGTGCCATTTTCACTTCTCAAGTGGTGTAGTGGATTAATGCAGATGCATGGCAATTTGGTGCTGCTGGTTCAAGACCAAGGCCCCCAATATGTGCTTTTTTTTTTTTTTTGTTATTATAAATTGGTGAATCAAATGAAGGGTGGTATGGTGGGTGGTGCAGTGGATAGCACTCATGCCTCACAGCAAGAAAGTCCTGAGTTCTACTCCAACACCAGTTGATGGGTTCTCTAATGCTAATCACAGATGTTTTCATAGAGGACAATATGTGACTGATGGCTTTAAGTGTGTATTTTCCAGTTCTAACATTTTCTTTCCCTTGCAGGAGGACAATAAGGGACAGATAAAGAAAATAAATGAATTAAGCACAGCCTTCAGAATACTTACCACTGGGGTCTCCGGGAAAGCCTGGCTGTGCAGACCCATGCTGATAAGGCCCCTGAGGATAGGGTCCCTGTGGGTAGGGCATTTGAGGATAAGGCATCTGAGGGTAGGAACCAGGGCCAAACCCTGGGCCCGCCGGCGGAAAACCTGGCTGTCCGTATCCGGCTGCTGGTGGATACGGTCCCCCAGGGGCCTGGCTGTAGTTGGGAGGGGGCATGGCGAAACCAGGCTGAGGGGGTCCATAGACATTGTTATGGAGTGGGTTGGTCTCACCCATTACAGGGTATCCACTCTTGTCCTGGGACATGGTGTTGGGGAAGACTTACTCTACTCCAAGAACAGTCTGTAAAATTAAGAGGAAGAAGAATGTACCACTTAAAGATTCAACTCATCACAAACCTTTAATAAGTGTTGAACATAGTTTAACTTAAATGGGATTTTACACTGCAATGTTCATAAATCATATTATATCCAGAAACTCAAAGCAGGGAATAGAGAGAAAGTAATGACAGTATATCATATAGGCCAACCTGGCAAAGACACAAGCACTGCATCCACCTGATTAAAAATGTGACAGTCCATTGAATAATCCAACAGGAGAAGAGGACAGAGAGATGGAGAAGAGCTGCAGCAGTTGGCCACACTATTAGACAAATAACATGCCATTTGATTTTTTGCATTTAGACTGTGATAAAACAAGCCTTTCAATGATTCTTTCATCAACATGGTCAACTTCTTGTATTTCATAACTTAACTTTTATTTAACAAGTAGCCACCAGTTCTGGAACGTAGGAAAAAGGCCACCAGTTAGCTGCCGCAAGACCTGATAAGTCACTTATCTTTTGGAAACTTTACCGGTAACAGGGTTGAACCTCATGTCAACTCATCTTTTTACTGCTGTACATTTTTCTAAATTGCCCTCATCTCAAATAGCCCCGTCATAAATATAAAAAAAAGTCACCTTTATTACAATCAGCTTAACTAGAGTTACACAATTAATTGCAAAGGCAGTATCAGCCTGTGCAATTACAGTTACAGCTGCAAGGTCCAGTGTGCAAGACTCAGGAGGACTTAGGGGGATCTAACTGCAGGCATGGAATATAATACTAACTAAAATACAGAAGGTGATTATAAAAATGACTGTCAATTAATTGAGCAGTCAATCAATCCTAGCCATTAATTGCTTAAAAAGGATTTTAATACACTGGAATAACAGCCCAGTCAGAATAAAGATGTTTCATGTATCTATGTGAATCGTAAAAGACCCAATCTGACTCTATTGCATCCCTGAGGTTGGGGGGGTACAAACATTTAATAATGCCACTCTGTTCAATGGGGAAACATTTGCCTTTTATAATCACATAAATAGTCAGCTTTTATGCAAGTTTTTCAACAGTTCAAACAGTTCTTGTAAAGTCACAGGCAGCAATACATTATCTAATGTAGTAAACAGGTTAGATGTCGCTAACATGATTTAGTGTTTCCCACAGAGTTGTACTGTCTATGGTGTTAGGGGGGTGGGGTGATCATCATTGACCTTTTAAAAAAAAATCTTCTCTGTTGGATCTTCACTTTACATATGTCAAAAAAATTATGTTTAAATTCTTTAGGAAATGTAAACACACATGTTATTGGGTCACTTATTTAGCAGCCAGTTAAATTCAGATCTCTAGTCAAAATGCTTTAATCTGGTCCAAGAAATATTACATCCATGTAACTACATTGGATCATCTACAACGCAAAGACAAATGGAGTGAGAGAACTGAGGAGACAGCAAACACTGTCCACTCCAGTGTTGAAAGTGTTACCATGGATGCAGCCTGTTCCTCTGTGTTAATTTAACTTATTAAATTAGCATGTATTACAGTATTAGTTTTCTCTGCTTCACAAGGCCCACATATTGACCTTTACCGCAGAATCCCCACACCCCTACTGCACAAAACTCATCCCAGAGCAACAGGCTTCTGTGTGTCACAGGAACTGCAATATATAATTAAAGGTGCGGGAGACTTTTGTCACCAATTTTTCACCAAATCTGTAAAACCACAGTCATTGTCCAAGTATCATGAATCCATAAGTCTTTCTGTGATTACTCACCTAAATCTCTTCCCTCACGGTGAACAATTTCGAAGTGCCATCTACCATAAACAAACCATTTGTTTACAAACAGAGCTGGGAGGTAACTCGGGCATCTTCGGAATTTTGTCACGACATACATTGTGGGAAGCGGAAGTTCGCACACCATATGGTATTATATGGTTGCAACAAAGTTGACACGGAAACGGCTGGCACGGAGCTCTGCCTGGCAGTGGCAGCTGCAACAAACATGACGCGGAAACGGCTGGACGGAAGCAGAGCCCCAGCCGTTTCCGCGTTTCAACTGTTTCCGCATCACATTTGTTGCAGTCATATAATAAAATACGGTGTCACTGCTGCTGCCACTGCCAGGCAGCTGTGCGAGCCTCCGCTTCCCACAATGCACGTTACGACAAAATTCCGAAGATGCCCGAGTTATCATGTTGAATAAGACAGAATAACCAATTTGGCAATGTTGCCACGTTCTCAGTACTGAAGTTATTTTATCCTAGTGAGACATCTGTTTTGAATTTCTCCTTGGGGATCAATAAAGTGTATCTTATCTTATTCAGTGCACAGTTACACTTCCTCCAGTGAAAAACCAAGTAGAATCAAAGTAAGAATGTACCATTTTGTGTCCATGTAATGAACACTGACACATGCACAAAGCACCCATCAACTTCATAACTTGCCGATTTGTTGACATGAACATTTCTACTCCACACTCATCATTTCTCTGTTGTAGCTGCAGCTTTCCTGTTTCAGAAACTGTTGGCTCTGGGTTTAGTTTTGTTCTATGTTTTGTACACAAATGTGCACAAGTGTGTATACTTCCAAATTTAGCTTGTGTGCTTAGTTTAATTTTCCATCGGTAGATGTTGTAATTAGGGATGGGAATGGAGAACCAGTTCTTTGTGAGAACTGGTTCCCAGTAACTCAATTCCTTGGGATGGTTTGCTTGCCTGCTTAACGATTCTGCTCATCGATTCCGCCTTTGTTATGCATGCGTGATGACATCACATGTACGCTGCATTGTTTTGGTGTAACGTAACATGGCGTCGAGGCAGAAACGCTCTTAAGTATGGCTATATTTCATGGGAAAAGATGACACAAGGGCCACTTGCAACACTTGCAAAGCTTACATTTCTTCAAAATGGGGAAAGACCTCCAATATGCTAAAACATTTGTCTACAGAGCACGCAACTGATTTGAATCGATTTAAACAATCTGTTGTTGCAGCAACCATAGTGTTACAAAAAAATTACAAATGCAGCCATCAAGATGCATCATGAATCATAGACAGGTGATTGTAATCAAATTGGATTGTGAGGCTAATAAAGATTCATACCTGTACCGTCTTGCTGTCTTCACACCCAACCAAGACAATGTAACATAACGTTATTCACCTAACCACAACATTTCTAAGTCAGGTAAAAAGACAACAAAGCAATTACATTTACATTGCAAGCTTGATCCTCAAGATTGTTTAAATTTCTGGCTGAAATAGACTGTGCTGATCTCCCAGGATTAATTTATGTCTTCTTGTATTATGTAATACCATTAAAAAGTAATGCTGGTGAGGAGGTAGTTGAATGCTAACATACAGTATGTTGTTTTACATTGAAATAAGGGCAGAGCGTCTTTTCAGTTGCCGATGAAAAGCTAAGCAGCAATATCAGTGGACAGTTTATCAGATTCCCTGCATTTAAGACCTGAAAATGGCAGTTATCCGTCAGCCTTTAGATAACAGAATTCAAGCGTCACACCCTGTGCATAACATCAGGGGAAAACAGTTCCCATGTGTCTGTAGTCAATTCCTGCTAAATCATGACTCATATCTCATATCAGTCAGTTGTATTTACTAGGATGATTAGTATTTTCAAGTGTGCTCTGCAGGTCTAATATAAAGGCCAAGTCCCCAGTGGAAACCTTATGCTGAGCAGGAAAACAGCCAAAAGCCATTCCCGTAATTGCTGACTTCAAAAGTTGAGCTGGGGTGGGCAGCAGACTGGGCTTGAAATGGTGCAAAGGCTTGTGTTCTTCAAAGAACAACGGTCTATATAATGTCGGTATGTAAACAAAGTAAGTAGTTCTGTAGTTACTTTTTCACACACACACACACACACACACACACACACACACACACACACACAATAATTATGCTGCACTGAATTAACAGTGGGCATTAAGAAATGCTGCTTTAGTTTACCCTGACAAATACATCAGTGTCCAGAGTGTGTACTCCTGATCCCTGTCATTCCATCACTTCAACAGACTGCAGACAAACATGATCAGTACATGTGCTTCATACTGATAGTTTCCATCAAAATCATAACAGATTATGATCATTATCTGTAAAGCCAAATCCCCTCTAGCTTTCTGAACAACAATGGTTGTGCTTAGAGGCATATAGTGCACTCAATACACCAATTCTGCTGAATTAGTTTCATTTGTCAGTAAACTGGCACTATAGTCAATATCAGCTTACCTAAAAGGATTGCTAAACTAACCTGAATAAAACAAATACACTTCTCAGTTCCTCTGTAAGCCTCAAAATGTTTTGTTTGCTCATATTTAACACATAACAGGATAAAAAGGTTGTCTGATTGAAGTGGTGGGCAAGTCAAAATGAAAAAAGGAGGTAAACATTTTTTTCTTGCTTCATTCTGTCTCTGTTGAGAGCAGCACATGCAGATTAAACATAACAATCAACTTTAGGTTCTTTTTATTACTATTAAATATTCTCTAATGAACTGAAAGATGTGTATAGGGGTATGTAAAAGTTAACCACAGGCAAGTTAATTTCTGACCGACCAAACTTGCCAGACCCAGCAAGTGGAAAAAAAAATATAATGCTGAACCGTGGTTATGGGATCACAGTCAATCATGTGACGCAGTAAAAACATGTGATATAATCCCTATCTAATATCCATGTGAAACTTTACACAAGACTTCAGAACTTTAAACTTTGGAAAATAATTGGCATGAGTTAACAGCTCAAGTTCAGATAACATATACAATCACAGTATAACTGTTAAGAAAAATGGATTACTAAAAAGTAAGTTACTTTCCAGTCTTACTTCACATTTATGTTCCATATCCAAGTCATGCTTAATAGATAGAACTCCAAATTCTGAATTAATGTTACTGGTCTGAGAGCAGCTGATTATATGTGTATGATGGATTATTTGGTGTAATCCTCCACACAGAAGTCAGCAAACAGGACACTCAAGTCAGAAATCAGCATGAAGTTACAGCTAGCTGGGTGGGTGGGGGGTGACCTGTTCTTTTCTGGTATTTTCCCAACAAACAGCTGTTTTCATGTAACTTCAGACACTGTACTGAAACAGTACATAACATCCTGAGCAAACCTAAAGGGAATATTCCCATTATGTATTCAAAGGGTGTGATTCGTCAAAAAACCACAGGGGGGGGGGGGGGGGTGTCATGAAAAAACAACCAATCAACAGGCCTAATTCTTTTTTTAAGTTAATGGTAGGCCCTATTACATGTCTAACAGTTGAACATTCATCGTTAATGGAAACTAAAAAAACATAAAACATTTACTTTTCTGCAACGGCCACACCTGCAATGTGGGAGATGGCTTAATTAAGTTTCAGGACCATGGATAAGGGCCGATCACGCCAACATGGTAGAGGATTTATGGCGAATAAGCAACTCAATCAGACTGTAAACCTAACATAAAACCTAATCCAGGGGTGTCAAACTCATTTTAGTTCAGGGGCCACATTCACCCCAATATGATCTGAAGTGGGCTGGACCAGTGAAATAATAACATAATAATATATAAATAATGCCAACTCCAAACATTTCAATGTGTTTTATAGTGAAAAAAGTAAAAATGCATTATGGAAACGTTTACATCTATAAACTGTCCTTTTAAAAATGTGAATAACATGAACAACCATGAAAAAACTGAAATTTATTAAGAAAAATAAGTGCAATTTTAACTCTATTTTGCCTCTGCTTATCATTAATAAATGTGCATTACAACTTACAGATCACAGTGGATCTGCAAATGTACAAAATATTTTAGTAAGTGGCAGAAAATTAGTAAAATAGCACTTACTTCTCTTAACACATTTCTAGTTTTTCATATTTTATGTGAAAGGCTAATTTGTAAATTTACACATTTTTATGTAATTTCACTTTTTTACACTAAAACAGAGGAAAAATTTGGAATTGTCATTATTTGTAGGTTTTTAATGGTAGTATATTACTGATCTGACCCCAAGTAGGGCTTTTTATGGCCCCTAAAGTAAAATGATTGACTGTTAATATCTTGAGTGTAACTTTGGTATTTCATAAATTCATCCCACGGACCAGATTGGACCCTTTGGTGGGCCGGATTTGGCCCCCGGGCCGCATGTTTGACACCTGTGACCTAATCCATTAAGATGAAGTTGAACATGTACATTGGCGCCTGCAGACATACATCTGTACTAGTGATGAGCGGATCAGCAGGTTACCCGCTGGTTGGGGCAGGTAAAAAAAAAAAGTCACTTTCAGATACAGAGAAAGAGACACTGATATAGAGGCTACAGAGAGAGAAATAGGTAAGGTATACAATGTATTTATGTGCATGGGGACATTTGCAAATTCCGAGACTTCCAACATTTCGGTTCAGGTGAGAATGAAATTCATTCAGCAGAATTAGGGATGTAACACCCCCCACCCCCAGCAAATTGCACTCTGTGTATACATAAACTAATATTATAAAAAGCAAATATACTTTTGAGGGTTTTTTTTACTAAAAAAGTTGAAGGAATTAGTGTCCTTTCTGCCAGCCACATGTCTCTTATGTATCGTAAGATCATTTCCACCAAAACAGTGGTTTCACTTTACATTAGGCCTGTAACGGTACACGTACCAAACCGAACTGTTTCGGTACACACCTGTTCAGTTCGGTACACAGCTGTACCAAAACGGCACAGTATGTTGACAAAAACAAAAAGGAATTAAAGATGTCGTTTGATGCGGAACTTTAAATCCGCGCAAGTTTCACATGGACATATTAAAGGAGCACACATGAACCCGAAATATGAAATAGAAGTTGATATAAGGTTAAAAAAAACAACAACAAATATGATGTGAACCTGGAAAGAAGAGACTGAAGACCCTCCACCAGTACAGTCCAGTTTGGATCAGTTCAGGTTCAGGTGAAAGACAACAACGAGGAAAGAGACGTTAATAAGACGGACGTTGTTTGGCCCCTAGGAACTACAGTAGTTCTAAAACACTTACACTAGCTCTGTCTGTCTGTCTGTCTGTCTATCATGCACGCTGTACAATAGAGGAATAAATAGAACGTTGAAAGTATGTAAAGTTTCACTTTCGTTTCACGACAGCGTTCGTTACATTAGTTATGGACCGCACCCCAGGTATATAACTGCACGCCCCCCGCCCACCCCCCGGCTCCGACAAAAAAAAAAAAAAATCCCCCGTGCACACAGGCACACACAGTGTCCTAAACAGTTTGTTCTCTGTCCTAAAATAAATAATTTGGTTCATTGTGTTGTCAATGTTTCTCTTCAGTTTGTTAAAACAGAATACCAGTTTGCCCTCTTGTTAATGTTGCACTTCATGCTGAATTTTTTTGTTGATATTTTTATGCAGAATGTGAGCTGACAGAACTGTGATTAGATTTTTCTTGTTTGTTCAAAACTACCTGTCAGGGAAAAGTGCAATACTAATGTTTAAAATACATTTAGTAATATTAATAATTTATTTTATTTTCTATTTGATTTATAGCAGCAGAATTATATTATTCCTCTTTTCCTATATTCTATTGTGTCCAAAAATTGGGGGAAAAATGTTCAAAAATTCATAAATGTATTAAAGACATTTTGAGGGGTTTTCTTTCTTCCCGTACCGAACCGAAAAAAAAAAAAAAATGAACCGTGGCTTTGAAAACCGAAAACGTACCGAACCGGAAATCTTGTGTACCATTACAGGCCTACTTTACATTGTTTGAGATGTATGGGGTGGCAGTATATTTTTATTTGTTTTACGGGGAGTCTGTTTGAGGCACCATTTGTAAAGCTTGACAAGTATTAAATGGGAGATTTCAAATCCTCTTAGGATAGATGCCCCAACGCTATGGATAAAGACAGTGCCACTGTCCCAGGTTTCTGCTGATAGCGATCACTAGGGGGAATTAGGTTAAAGACAGGGATTCAGTGGGCTAGCCAGAGAGCCATGTTGACACAATAAGGCTTGCACAATACCTCAACAAACCTACATGCAACATGCATGACCGAAAAATATACCAGTGAGCACTGTGACAAAAACCAACACCACACAAAGGCATGGGGCCTCAGAGGGGCCTAACACAAAAAAGTAAGGAGGATGTGACCTTTGATGGAGGACCTAATGACAAATGCACAAATATGTTGAAAATGCAATATTTGTCAAAGCTGCAAAACTCCTACACTGAAAGACAACTACATTAAAATGATGTATCAGAACGGCATGACAAAACAAGAAATTTGTGGTTTTCAAACTTACCACAGTTTCTCCCTATGCAGGGGGAAAAATTCCACGTTTTTTAACAGTGCCCTAGTCAGAGAGATTTAAAACAAAGTGCTGCTAGTGCAATGGTATTATTTACAGTGCTATTGTGAAAGTGTGCCCTACAGCTGATTACCCTCTGCTGTGTTTCTGTTGGCCTATCTGCCAGCCGATGCAGCAGTCTAGCAAGATGCTGTCATCATGATGCAGCATGTCAACACCAGCTCTGGCCGTGTCAAACTTGCCAACAACTTGCCTTGTGACAGATGCCAGCACTTTGGGTAGGTTAGTATTGTATAATAACATACTGCTGCCACTATTTTCACATGCTGACAAAAATGTGCTTAGTTTCTTTGTAAAGATGAAATCATGTTGCTAAATTACCTTGCGTTTTTTCCCCAAACAGAACCCAAGTTTAAAAGTACTACTTATGTGGGTTATCCTGGTTTTGATCATATTTTGGATATGGCATTTACGAGGAACACAAAAAAAAATCTGGATACTCATATTCCAGTAAACATGATAAATGCTACAATTATGGACACTGGCTATAGAAAACAATGGCACTTTGGCTTATAAAAGCTTTATCGCTAATAAATGCTGATATTGCATAGTGGATTTATCTTAATGGTATTCAACTACTATCAGCGACATGACCTCACCAGGTAAACATGTCTTCCAGCTGTCCATAGGACAATCTGGAGGATGAAGATCTGCAGGTGTGACTGAAACCAGAGGCTCATCATGATGTAGTTTAGTAACTGGTGACCAGGGATGTAACAATTACCGGTATAATGATAAACCACAGTAAAATTCCCTGCGGTTGGTATTACCGTTTCAAATTCTAATTATCATTAAAACTGTGTTTAATTACCACACTTTGAAAAACTTACAGTGATAGTACTCATTTCCTGGAGAAGCAGCAGCACTCCAGACGCCCATGTGCAGTTTGCTTTGTTTGGCCTTTGAAAATACAGTGGAAGGCACCTGCATGCAGACTTCTGCATGGGTCCACTTTTCCAAACCCACACTCACCTGTACCCACAAAGCTGAGTACCGCAACCTGACTTGCTACCTGCATTTTTTTCATGTCCAATCTGCACCTGCCCGTACCACCGTACATTAGACCTGCAACCCGACCTGAGATTAAACACATTGTCTACACAGTAACTCATTTTTAAGGGCTTTATTTTTGGCTAAACTGCACACCATCAATAAATCTCTAACATGCTGCTCAATGACATCTGTGGCCAGATGTAAGCAGAGGTGAGGCTCACTTCCCAATAAAACAAACCGGCTGTGGATCAACCACAGTGAAATTAGATGATCATCATCATTAAATGTCCTGCAAATTATTTTCATCCATGAATCTTTTTATTTTTTCACTTCCTTGCCTGCTACCTACCCGCATTTCATTTAATTTTTCCCTGTGCCCATACCTGTGAAAATTATTTATTTATTTATTTACCTATTTTTAAACCCGTCCTTGCATGTTTTTGCGGGTTATCTGTCGGTGCAGGACACTGATTGCAGGGACAGTGCTCCGGAGATTTTTTTTTCCCCCTCACTAAGAGGACAAAGTCGGAAGTCTGGGCATATTTTGGATTTTGAAAGGATGCTGAGGGGAAACTAATTGAAGATGGTCAACCTGTCAACAGAAAATGCAGAACAAATCTCTGTAAAGGGGGGCAACATTTCACACACAAATGGTAGTGTTGCTTTTATATGCACATTTGATTTCTAGTAGGGCTGTCAAAATTAACACATTAACGCGAAACCAGAGTCTGGTTTCGACTGACTCGATATGTAAAGTGTCATGAGATAATTTTTGTTATTTGGCGCTATATAAATAAAATTTGACTGACTGATTGATTGATTGATTGATTAATGTGGACTAATCCATCAACATGATCAATCTGCTTAAAATTTTTAATGCAAATAACCCATCTGCAGAACAGAATGTCTCTGAATGTCTCTGCCAATGTATTTGGGGCAGTTTGTCCAAGTAGAGTTAGCGTTGCGCATGAACAAATGGGTAGTTGATCCGGTAGTGACAGGCAACAAAAGCAACCCATAAAGATGGAAGACACGAAACAGCACATCGGTAAATATGGGTACAAAAAAAACAAACAAAAAACCCCCGAACATTTGGTTCAAGCTGTTTTGTTGAAACTGTTGACGGTGTTTAATAAACACATTAAGTGCATATATATTCCCTTCTTTCTTGAGTCTGTTTGCGCATGCAAAATGAAACGCGATTAATTTAGATTAAAAATGAATTATATTTCATCGTGATTAAACAAATTATTCCACAGCAACCCAGTGACTTATCAGATTTAAAATTTTAATCATTTGACACCAATTTCTAGATACGTTACATCAAACAATGAAAGTGTTCTTCCTGTACCAGTTCTTAAATCTGTAAGACTAGATCTAGTCTTGAAGTCTGAATGTAAAGAAAAGTATTCTTGGTTATTATCTACAATTTGCACAAAGTGCAGTTACCTCTTATGGCCATATGGTGCCATCTTTAATGCACATTTGTGTGTTTGATGTTTACATGTTAATATTTTAATGTTTCTGCCAACAGAAAGGACATTGCGCATTGTACATTGTTATTTTTATTTTTTTCAAAATAAAATGTTTAAATTATTTCAGTGTATGTATAAGTAGTTTTTGAACATTTTGAGTACATTTTAACAATATAACTGTGATATGAAAATTTCATATCGTCACATCTCTGATGGTAATGGACTGGTAATGTCAGTCCATTTAGTAGTGTTTACCAATGTCACTGACTTGCTCCACTGCTGCAGATACTGATTTTCAGTTGGTTGTTTTACTATGGAGCTAAAACAGCTTTTTCCATCTAATCTGCAAAGTACATTTCATTTCTCATCACTGATAGACACAACACTGTATCTCACTCCAGAAGTCAAATGCTTTCATTGCATTGAAAACAAGAGATGTATAACACTAAATGTGGCATCTACATAGGTGGCAGGTTTATGCCTGCCACCTATGTAGATGACATGGAGCCTGTAATTTTTTCTAACTGAGGTGGAACCTTTGTCTCCCAGTGCTGTACTAAATAGCTACAGTTGATGATCATATTGTGGCAGTACTTCCCTCCATCGTCATATTTCTCCTAGTATTTCTCCTCTTCCAATCTTCCATCGACAGCAAAATGAAAGTAACGTATAAAAGCCTTTGTGCTCAGTAAGGCTGCAAAAAGGGATTCAGTAACCCTGCACTTCATAAAAGTCTCCTTTACATTGAATTATTGCTCTTTCCTTACATATTATCTACATAAGCACCATTTGAAATTTTTTATCATTAGATCAAGTTGCTACAACTAGTAAACTTAAACTTTATTGTAAGGAGAGTGGACTAGTTCACTCCACATGGCTATCATGCATTTCGGGAGGAACAGAGAGCCTGTTTGTCTCATTAACACTCCAGTATATCCATGTCGTCAGCCTGGGACAACGACAGTCAGACTGTGAAAGAACTGGAAGCCATAAAACTATCCATCAATAAATTGCAAACATTTAGTGGAGAGTATGGAAATGCCAAGTGTTTTGTGTGGATCCAAGTGTAATAAACAACAAAATATTCATACAGACAAACAGTAAATCACTGAAAATACTCTATATGTATATTTTTAATGGTCAAATAATGAAGTCATCCTAGCAAGGTTAGTTTAAAGGTTCAACATGGACGATTTCAGGGAATTTTGAGGACCTACTTGCAGAAATAACATCCATAATTAGGTTTTTATTAGTGTATAATCAAAAGAAAATGAGCATCATTGTTTCGATTAACTAAGAATGAGTCACTTCTGCACTCAGATAGAGGGGTACATGTTTCTGCAGGAGCTAAAAATGTCCTTTGGTTAACTTTGTCTTCTACTGTTACTGTCATCTGTGATGTATGAGTGTGGATAAAACCAACATGGGCTCCACCATGTTTTATGTAGCCCGAATAGCTCAATCTCCAACTTCAGCACTAGGTGTCACTAAATATTATCCAATGAACCTTTAATTTAATACAAAGTAACAGATATTTGCAATGTCTATGCACAGCAAAGAACGCAACATTAAAACGAAATTAAATGGACTGCAGTGTGTCAGTATTTTATGTGTATTTATTTATTTATTTTTCATGACTGTATTGAGCCATGATTTGTTCATGTATAGCATGGAATTATAATTGTGTATGATTTTCTATGAATATTTCTACTTACTAAAATGACAATTGTGCAAACAGCGTACAAATAATTCACTCAATTTTACTTTATTTGATCTAAGGAAAAACTAAAAAAAAAAAAAAATCCTCTAACAAATAAATATATAATGTCACCTTTTAAGAATATATTGTAAAGTGCTCATATGTTCTACACAATCATGTTTACTACTGATCAATAACACAATTCCACAGTACGAACCACTACTTTAGTTGTTTAAATAGCTCTAGACCAGTGTTTCTCAAACTGTGGGGTGGGCCCCCAAAAGGCTTGCCGGGGGAGGCATGGGATCTCTCCTGAGTGTTTTTTAGCTTACCTGTCGACAGGCCATAAGCTATTGTCATCATGCGGCATCTGGCGTCGTTGTCATTGTCTGTCATCGTCTGTCGTCGTCTATCATCGTCTGTTGTCCGTTACAAAAATTTCAATCATCTTCTTCTCTGAAACTACAATTCCGATTGACTTCAAACTTGGTATACAGCTTCTTTATGATAATGTCAACAAAAGTTAGTGGAATTTATTTGGATCCAGACCTGATTCTGGATTTGGTGTGACTTTGAAAAATTTCCCCATTATAAGAGATAGGAAGTGGATCGATGCAATCACTCAGTAAATTTAATGATATCAAGTTGAAATTTCTACAGTACAGCCCTGATGGGGAGATGACCAAAACATAATGGCCACATGCTGATCAGGATCTTCTTCTGGATCCGGGAACTTACAGAAAATTTAACATGAGCTCTTATGGGGAAAAAATTTCAATCATCCTCTTCTCCAAAACTACAGTTCTGATTGACTTCAAACTTGGTATACAGCTTCTTTATGATGATGTCAACACAAGGCATTGAAATTATTTCAATCCGGATCTGATTCTGGATTTGGTGCGACTTTGAAAAATTTCCCCATTATAAGAGATAGGAAGTGGATCGATGCAATCACTCAGTAAATATAAATAATATCAAGTTGAAATTTCTACAGTGCAGCCCTGATGGGGAGATGACCAAAACATAATGGCCACATGCTGATCAGGATCTTCTTCTGGATATGGGAACTTACGGGAAATTTAACATGGGCTCTTATGGGGAAAAAATTTCAATCGTCGTCTTCTTCTCCAAAACTACAGTTCTGATTGACTTCAAACTTGTATACAGCTTCTTTATGATGATGTCAACACAAGGTATTGAAATTATTTCGATCTGGATCTGATTCTGGATTTGGTGTGACTTTGAAAAATTTTCCCATTATAAGAGATAGGAAGTGGATTGATACAATAAATCAGTAAGTGTCAATGATACCAAGTTGGAATTTGAATTTTTAACAGATCTGATTGGAATATGACCAAAACATGGGCTATTTCTGTAATATAATAAATACACATAACTGGGTGATAATAAATGGCATCTGGATACATTTCCCAAAGCTTTTAATTTGTCCGATAAGCTACAGGGCCATTGGTCCCATTTTATTTTTCCCTTCAGGTTAGAATATTTAGCAGGTGGAACTAATGTTTTAGCGTTGGAGCACCCAGGACTCATTTTAGGGACGTACAACAAACAAATCTACTGCCGTGGTGATCGGTCAGTAGACTAGACGAGTTTAGGTTGGGAGAATGGACAACTATTTTACTGGAAAAGAAGAATGTGCAATGTTTTTGTTTTTGCACATTAATGTTCTGAGATGTGCAATGTAAACGGGCTCGATACAGCCACTGATATTGTCAAAATGTTCATCTTTGTTGCCAAAATGTTTGTTGTTCTAAAAAAGTAACTTTAATGTCATAGTTGTAAAATAATTGCGCATTTCCTACTTTTATTTGGAAAACTATCGTCTCGGGGAGCAGTCTTGTTGAGTTTATTTGTATTGTTCAAGCAAAAATCTTAGTTATTTTTAATTTGCACAACAAATTATCCAAGGAAAAGCAAAAAGTATTGTAACGATGTTAATTCAATAGAACTTACAATTGCACCACTGTCACAGTGTTGTTGGGGTGGATAGGGGGCCTGAAGATTTTTCGTCCTCCAAAGGGGGCCCACAGAAAAAGATTGAGAACCACCGCTCTAGACAGACGTTACAAAACACCATTGTATCTAATGTCGGTCAATTCTTCCAGATATAACGTAGGAAAACATGAATAAACTACGGACAGAAAGACGCCTTCGATTTTAACAACAGATCTAATGTTAATTATTCACCTAATGTTCAAATTAAATCTAAGGGGGCATTACAAACAACGACGATATGGAACAAAAACAGAAACCTTAACAGCGGGACTAGCTGTTTTCGTGATGAACCTGCAGCGGGCTCACTTTCATCTAGGCCTCAGCAGCGCAGATAAATGCGACACTCCGATCATCTGTTACATCAAGCTCAGTAAACAGAATCCTGCATTACTTAGACCATACCCATGAGTGAAAATCCATTAAACATCTCTAAAGGACAGTATATTAGCCACGTTATATAACAAATCGCCAGATCGCCATTATGAATCCAGTAAGTTATTTATTTTATTTTTTTTTTAGGACGGTGACAACACGCCGCGCCCCCATGTCTACAGCGCTGAGCCAACATGACATCCCATTGTAGTTTTACTTTATTGCAGCTGTCCTGATTGATAATTCATCGCGTCTCCATCTTTCCTCGGTTACATGTCCATTAGCTTAGTGGGATGCTGGCTGTTGCTAACCGAAGCACTATTCGGCTACCACCAGCGCGTGTATTAATAGAAATAGCGTATTATTAGATAAGACACACGCGTAATAAATTATCAACAAATCCGCACCCTTACCTTTTTTGAATTGTACGTCACGGCTCGTCTAGAGGTGTTAAATGTGTGTAAATATGACAGCAAAAGCCGACATGAACTCTCCTTCCAGTCCTCCCCCTATTTCAACTCACATTGACTGAGCTCGAGCCGCTGACGACGCCACACGACGCCGTCACGTGACCCGCGGGGTTTGCCGGCTGTCACAGGAAGCTGGGGGCGACGCAGTGGGGTCCGGTCCACAGGGGAGAGGAGTGGACTCGCGGGAGTACTTCATATTAAATTGAACGCGCAAAGCATCGTACATTTGCGCTTTGGAAAGATGACATCCTGCACGAGGCAGTCATACATAGTCATATGGTTTCTCCACTTAGAAAACTCTAGTGCGTACAACAAGAAGTACATTTTATTCTGTACATAAAAGAATGATGAATCTTATTGCTCTTGTATTCACAGGAAAAATAACTCCTAGTTGCATATAATGATTCACTGTATATACATACTTAAAGTCATATTGCATTATGGGAAAAAACAACAACACAGACTCAAAACTTCAAGCCTTTGAATCATTAACACATATGGAACATGACAATAAGCACAGGTACATAAAGTATTTGTGAACTGCTTGATAAACATAGTGTGAAATCAGAGATGATTTCCATGATGACATGGCAACAATCTACACAGAATACACCTAGGATGTCTTAACAATATTAATAGTTTATTTGTATATGGTCTGTTTCAGTACATAACTACTGACATGGCAGCAGTTACTGGTTGTGAGGCCGGTTCTGAAGCAGATTGTCCAGTTCTGTCTTGTTAATGGTACCATAAGCCTGGGAGTAGCTGCCTAGCTTGGCTCGAGGGTCTCCTGCAGCAGCAACATTACTGTTATTCTGGAATACTTTCTTGCTGAAGCGAGGTGGTGGCCGTGAGTTGGAACGCTGGTTCTGCATGGCAAGAAGAAGTGACCAGAGAAATTTATTTCATCATGCAAAATGTTGGGGAATCTCTTCATGTGGTTAAAGTATATTTTGCTATAAGTGAATGACATTTCGCTGTAGGTGAACTACATTAATATTTGCATTGCAATTCAATTATTTAAAGCTTCAGGGCCTAATAGTTAAGCGGTGTAACTCGCTATAACTAGAATTCTGAACTTCGTCTGAACTTAGTTTATATGCTGTGGGAAATGTGACCTGTGGCACAAGATAACAGGAAGGCCTTTTCTCACAGGAATTTGTAGAGCGATAAGAGGTTAATATGGCTTTAATTTTCAATCACTGGTGAGATTCTATCATACATGACTTAAAGCTGCAGTGCTAAATACTTTTTAGCATCACTGGGCAAAAATGCACAATTCCCTTTCAACAATATTTAATCCTAATCATCTGAGAGGACATGAAACTTTTGTATCTATTCTTTGCCTTTGTTTTTAGACCATAGAAAATGCACCCCATGATACCCCAGCATGTCTAATTGCAGGCATTTTTAGACAGGTAGGAGGGTTAAATACATGATAGATGACTATAATTACATATTAGCTGTTCAGATTCAATCATATGATCTACTGGCTCAACACAGTAGAAGATTGCAAAAGTAGTGTAACTTAACCATAAACAGCATTAAACAGTGTCATATTCATCTATCTTCATGTTTAGTCTTTCGATTTTGATAGAGGCAGCTGCAGAAGATCAGGGTTTGTTTTCAAATGTTTCAAATTTTCCTCCTGATTGCTTTACTGTCATTTAACATCCAGTATGTAGCAGGTACAACATTGGAAATAATTTTTCAACTAACTTTTTCAGTAGAATTTCAATATAAAAATCCCTCAACACAGCTAATATTGTTTGAATTCATCAATTCAAGTGGATAAATACTTATAGGAATTTTTAATATGTGTGATAAAATTTCAATACATTCAACAAATAAAAAAATAAATACTAAAATAGTAACCACACAAAATAAATAAATGAATACACAAATAAAAATCAGATGAGTAAAATATTTAGAAACTATAACATAAGCATCATTTCCATGTGTAAGGTTTAATTTTCAACTCAACAAACAGAAGAGAATGTCTGTAGAGAAGTCATGTAGAGAAGTCTAAGATTTAGGTTTTTCAAAAAGAGGACAGCGAAAATCATGACTAAGGGAGCTGGAATCAGTAAAACAGCTGTTCACTTTAACTTCAGAAGAAAATGGCCTCCACTCAGACTCCTCCAAGATCCACAACTGGAGAGACGGAAAACCCACCAACTCAATGAATTCATATTTGACTTGTTCTGTGGGACAGAGTACTGACCAGGCGTGCAGATGTGACCTGTAGTCCGGAGGAGAGAGACGGCTCCTCCTTTCGAACCAGTGGATTGTTCTGTGTTAGTGTTAGGGTTGAAGAGAAGGGGCGGCTATGAGCCATGGGAGCTGAGCGACCACGCTGCAGAATCTGGTCCATGGACTTGTGGAAAGAGAAGCAAAATAATAATAGAAGATGAAGTAAGTGTGTGAGGGTGAATTTGGCAGAAACTATCAATACATCAGTAAGACAGAGTTGACCATTGCATGGTTTGCATACTGTGTTAGTACTGACACTCTCTGTCAGTGATCCATTTCCACTACAGTTTGATCCAGTTGGGTTTCTCGATTGGTAGTAATGAGGAAGGCCCGCTGGACGCACAAAACCACCTGAAAGAAAGAAACATAAATCATAATTTTTTTATATGAAGGAACAGAAGTACTTTGGTTTGGTTTAGATTCTACTCTAAGTACATGTAGATTCCTACATACTCGGGGCATGCGTGATGGGGTTGTATGTGAGTTTTCCTAAGGCAGGGCTAAGAGGCTGGCTCATCCTCTCCACAGCCAGCTGGCCTGGTGCAATCACAGGTGCAGGTTTAGAGACACCAACATATGAAGGCTCCTGGGTTTTCTCATCAGTCTTCTCAGGCTTTGCTTGCCCCTCAGGGTCTCCATCCCCATCGCTAACATTTGCTGCCACTGGGCATTTCTCAACTCTGTCCTTTCTGCTAGGCTTGTGACTGTTACTGGCAGAGCCTTCACCCTTTGGTTGAACCAGTGTTGCCATCCCCTGATTTGTTCTACACTCCAGCATCATCTGCAAGCAAAGACGTAGAATGAGAAAATAAAATTTGTAACTTAAGTGTTCTACTAGAAGTAAAAGATCTGCAGTCAAACCCTTAAGTAAAAGTATGTAAGTATTATCAGCTAAATGTAGTTTTTTATGTACTCAGAAAAAAACCCCAGCTTTGTGACAAAGCATTTCCCAGCAAATCCAGGGGAGTTTAAAGGTAAGGGGTTTATTTAACTTCAGGAGAAGAATTTTCATTCAATTCATTAAGGAACACTTCATCTTTCACTTTATCACAAAAGTTCAACATCAACACATTTGGAGATAATTGGTTTTCACTGGGCATGAAGAAGATAAAAAAATTCTAATCTGAAAAGGAACTAACACTGTCACACAAATGTAGAAAAACAGAACAATATTTGCCTTTAAGGTGTAGTGGAGTAGAAGTTTAAAGATGCACTTATTAAATGAAAATACTCAAGTGAAGTACAGATATCTTGATTTTGATCTGCATACATAGAATGCAGAGTTTTAAAAGTATTCTTGTTTGAAAATGTCTCATTTTTGTGACTGAAAAAGCAGTGTATGTGTGGATAAGAAGCTCAAAATAAAAAAAATTTAAAAAAACAAAAAACACATTAATACGGACAGTGTATTAGCAGTGTATTATGTGAATACACTTCTAAAATCTGTATAATTAAATCAAAGTAGCGGTCAAAAAAACATTATTCCAAGTTTTTTTCAGATTTTGCACCTCATAAAGTTTGTTGCGATATTGAACCACAGATAACTGTACATCATCATCCACCGGCAACACCACATCATAGTTGAGAGCGGGCTCCTTGGCTGGATTGTGGAACCTTCAAGAACAGGAAAACAAACAGACATATTGTAAAGTGTAATGATCTTTCCAAACTATGATATGCAGTATAATGTATAAAAGAGAACAATATCAACCGAACAAATAGATGAAAACAGACACTGACAGTGTTAAGCACAAAATCTATATACTGTTTGTGTCATTCATACTTGGCTACATATGGATGCTCCAGGGCTTGCTCAGCAGTCAGCCTCTTGTCTGGGTTAAAAACCAGGAGACCCCGGAGCAAATCCAGAGCATCAGGAGGCACAGACAGCTGGAGGAGGTCCTCTAAAGGCACCTGTGGTCTGTTTAGAGAAAGAAAACCATGTGAAGAAAGAATAAATGAGTGACTGACTTTGACAGATATAAAGCACATCACAGTTTGTACAGAGTCTGCTCTTTCACGCTTTCCAACATTGCTCTTCAATGTCATTTTCTAAATCAAAAACTTGAATTTCATTCGACAACATAATTAAAGACACTGTCCTTTCCAAAATGTGACACAATTTTACTTAATTCTGCATTTTCAGGTTGTTCACAACCAAGGAATAAAAAGAGTAAAAGCTTTCTTACTTCAGTAGCATTCTCTGGATGACTGAGGATCCATATTCGGACTTGATTGCAAGTATATCTGAAAATAATAATCAGAATAATAATAAATATGATAAATTTTATTTATGGAAGCCTTTCAAAACACTCAAGGACACCTTACAAGGCACAGTTGAAACAAAAGTAAAAAAAAAACAAACAAAAAAAACATTATAAAACAATGTTGCCATTATTTGCAAGAATAAGTTACAATAGTAAATACACAAAATGTAAGACTCAAAAGTGCAACAAAATAATAATGATAAGAAAACAAATTAATTATTTAAATTTAGGCCTGATATGCCAGGTTGAAAAGGTGGGTTTTGAGGTGGGATTCAAAGATGAGAAGAGCCCCTTGCTTTTAGAAGGAATTCCCAAGGCGAGGAGCAGAGTAACTGAAGGCTCTAAGTCCCACAGTGGAAAGATGGAGTGAAGAGAAGGAAGGAAGAGGATGATCTGAGTACAGGAGAGTGGATAAATGTGGAGCTCAGAGAGGTATAGAGGTGCCAGATTATGAAGGGCCTTGAAAGTAAGAAGCAGAATCTTGAGGTCATGCCATGTTCTGGTTATGATCTGCACAACTGAATTCTGAACAAACTAAAATTTATGGAGAGACTTTAACGAGAACAATAGTTGATATGGGATGTAACCACAGCACGAACAAGAACGACAGAGCTGTTTGGTGTGAGTAACGGATGAAGACAGTTGATATTACATAAGTGGAAGTAAGCATAGAAAGTAGCATTATTGATAAAGTGAGTTTTAATTCATGCAAATGATTGTGTAATTTATGAAAAGTTCAATATGAGGGATCTGAGTGGTTTACCAGTGGGGCTGGGGTGTGGAATGGCACTCATGATCTTCTCAATCTGGTTGATTGTTGATGTCCCTGGAAAGAGGGCTTTTCCCAGAAGCATCTCTCCAAGGATGCAGCCCAGACTCCACATGTCCACACCTTTAGTGTACCTTAAGACAACACATTCTCCTTGTATAAGAGGTATTTTGTAATTTTCCCACATGAATGGTTCTATCCCTTGATTTTATGCGTCCTGTCATAACGACTGTTTAATTAACTGTGGCGAAGAATGAATACAAGCAGAAAATGTCATGCAGATACGGACAACAGATGCTTGTCATAGTTAATACCTCGCAGATCCCAGGAGGATCTCAGGAGCTCGATACCACCGCGTTGCCACATACTCCGTCAGTGCTGGATTCCCACAGTCTTCTTGGATCTGGTTGAGTGATCTGGCCAAGCCGAAATCGCACAGCTTGACAACACAGTCAGTGTCCAAGAGCACATTGGATGGCTGTGGGAAACACAGTCAGAGAGACATTCATTACAAAGACAATAACAGGTTGATTTTCACATACCTATCCAAAGATCAAACAGTGGGTTACATGCTACTAAGCTTTGGCTGTGATTAGAGAACATTAATTATAAAAATGCCAAAGGACATAAAGAAGACCGGGATGTTTTCATTAACACTCTCTTTTTCTGTGTACCTTTTGATCCCTGTGAATGACATTTCCTGAATGCAGGTATTTGATGGCTTTGAAGAGCTGGTACATCACATAACGCTTATGGATGTCTTTCAGTAAGGTGCCTTTTTTGATCACTGCATGCAGGTCGGTATCTGGTTGAAAGTAAAAAGCACAAATCAGCAATGATATGCCTATTTGACAAGTTTTCATTCATAAGACCATAATCAAACATGTATATATATATTTTTTAATAAAGCTACAGTGACACAGCAGTATACAAAAATCCAAACCCCAGAAGTCTGCACTGTGCTGCCAGCATATCGTCAATGAAATGCAGAGAGGCTACAGCCAATCTGTGGATTCAGCAGTAAGACGAAGGGAAGCTGAAGCCCGTCTACACTAAGGGACATACCTAAGGCTTTTCTCTGCCAAGTCTACCTGATAAGAACCACTACAGCTTTACACACACACACACACACACACGCACACACACACATATACACATGCACACACACGCACACACACACAGACCACTGTTAATGAAGCATAAGGTTTTTAATCTAAAATTGACAGGAAGTAGCAAAACAACACACAATGTTTACTCCAATAGAAGTACAAATACTTAGATAAAAAATACATAAATTGTAGTAAAAGTAGATGTACTGATTCAATGTCTTTACAGCAGTTAAAGTGAACAAGTACAGACTGAAATGTCTGAATGGCTCTGAAAGGTGTTTGGACATTTTCTGAAAGCTAATTGATCCGTATTTGATTTTCAAATAATATGAAGACTATGAAACCATTGGAACTTCAAATTAAATAACAGACACATTTTCTCTGCACTTCAAAGTCCCTTTCACATTTTTTTCATGTTCTTGCTACACTTTTCGTGTTGCCTATTATTGTTATTTGTGCCTTTTGCACTGTTTTCATCTTGTTACTTTATATACTGTGTTTTGTTGTGAGTTTTACATTGTTTTACTCTTGTGTATTTTACGTTATTTTCATTTTGTTGCATATTTTAATTTGTCTTAATCTTGTACATTTTACGTTGTTTTTGTTTTGTTGAGCCTTTTACAATGTGTTCACTTTGTTGCATCTTTTACATTGTTTTCGTTTTGTTGCATCTAACGTTATTTTCATTTTGTTGCATATTTAATCTTGTTAATTCTTATACACTGCTTTCTTCTTGATGTGTCTTTTACACTACTTTTTTCTCTTGCATCTTTTTGTCTTACATCTTACTACATCCTTTTCATCTTATGTCTTTCCATGGTTTCGTCTCATCTTTCTCATTCTCTCTGTCTCAGAGAACACTCTTCTACTTCATTTAGGTAAATGAATTTATATATTGTGTAATTGTTATCCTTTCTTGTCAATCCACACAGCTTCCCTTTCCTACAGTTCCCTCAGCAGGTGGTGAGCCCACCGGAGGTCAGGCCCACGTCATCCCTTTGGGCTGAGCTTGGCCAGGCCCCATGGGCAGAGGCCCGGCCACCAGGCGCTGGCATGTGAGCCCCAACTCCGGGCCTGGCTCCGCCATACCGTCCGTCATGGTCCTTGCTGTGTGGATTGGGTGGCAGTCAATGGCGGGGGGGCTTGGCGACCCAATCCCCAGACACAAAGACTGGCTCTTGGGACATGGAATATCACCTCGCTGTGGGGGAAGTAGCCAGAGATTGTGAGGGTGGTTGAGAGGTACAGACCAGATATAGTCGGGCACACCTCCACGCACAGCTTGGACTCTGGAACCCAACCCCTCAAGAGGGGCTGGACTCTCCACTTCTCTGGCATTGCCCGCGGAGAGAGGCGGCGGGCTGATGTGGGCTTGCTCATAGCCCCACAGCTCAGCCGCCATATGTTGGAGTTTACCCCGGTGAATGAGAGGGTTGTGTCCCTGTGCCTTCGGGTCGGGGACAGGTGCCTCACTGTTGTTTCGGCCTATGGGCTAAGCAGCAGTGCAGAGTACCCAGCCTTCTTGGAGTCCCTGGGAGGGGTGCTGGATGGTGCTCTGACTGGGGACTCCTTTGTTCTCCTGGGTGATTTCAACGCTCACATGGGAATGACAGTGAGACCTGGAGGGGGGTGACTAGGAGGAACGGCCTCCCCAGTCTGAACCTGAGTGGTTTTCTGTTATTGGACTTCTTTGCTAGTCACAGTTTGTCCATAAAGAACACCATGTTTGAGCACAGGGATGTCCATAAGTGCACGTGGCACCAGGACACCCTAGGCTGGAGGTCAATGATTGACTTCGTTGTCATGTCATCAGACCTTCGGCCACATGTCTTGGACGCTCGGGTGAAGAGAGGGGCAGAGCTGTCAACTGCTCACCACCTGGTGGTGAGTTGGATCCGCTGGCGGAGGAGGAATATGGACAGACTCGGCAGGCCCAAACGTGTTGTGAGGGTCTGTTGGGAATGTCTGGCAGAACCTGATGTCAGCACGGTCTTCAACTCCCACCTCCGGGAGAGCTTCTCCCAGATCCCAGGGGAGGCTGGGGATCAGAGGTTGCGCTAGACATTTTTATTGTCTGTCATTTTGATGGACAGGGTTGTAAAAATTCCGTCATAACATATTACTATCTGTCATTTCAAATTTTTATTTTTTAATGATAATGAGATATATTTAGTAGTATTTAATGTTCAAAAACATCTCAATGATGCAGCAACTGTAGTTGCTGCTGGCTGATAAACCAACATGATATCACGACTCGCATAATTATATACGCCACTTTTAATTGGTGTGTTATCTGTAGACATTATAAGCTTTCCTTGTGTATGTTCACACAGTGTCAAATCCCATGCACTAAGGGTTAGGGTTCGGGTTATCTGAACCACAGATCTGGGCACAAATTGACATGCCATCAAATAACACATGAAAGGTAGAAAATGCGTACATATAGCACACCAAATGGCATAAGAACTGGCATATAACTTGCTTGTCCGTCATCCTTCACCGCATCAGTCCCTCTTTTTTCCACCGCGTTTATCAATGCCATCCCATTTACTGGGCTTTTTAAAATAACTAAGGAGACTTGGCTGTCTTCACATTTTGCACTAGCAAAGTAGCATCTAATTTTGGCTAAAGTCAGCTAAACAACGATTACCCTCAGTATTTTAATCTGTCAAAATGACGAATGGCCTTCAGAATTCTCCGTCATTTTAAAAAAAAAATCTGTCAATGACGGAATATTTTCGGTTAATGCGGCCTCTGCTGGGGATGTAGAGTCCGACTGGACCATGTTCTCCACCTCCATTGTCAAAGCAGCTGCGCTGAGCTGTGGTTGCAATGTCTCTGGTGCCTGTTCTGGCGGCAACCCCCAAACACGGTGGTGGATGCTGGAAGTAAGGGATGCTGTCAAGCTGAAGAAGGAGTCTTATCGAGCCTTGTTGGCTAGTGGGACTCGTGAGGCATCTGACGAGGACGGGGGGCCAGGCGTGCTGCAGCTCGAGCGGTTCTGGAGGCAAAAACTCGGGTCTGGGGGAGTTTGGTGAAGCCATGGAGGAGGACTATCGGTTGGCCTTGAGGAAATTCTGGCAAACCGTTTGGTGCCTCAGGAGGGGAAAGCAGTGCACCACCAACACTGTATACAGTGGAAGTGGGGAGCTGCTGACCTCAACTAGGGATGTTGTTGGGCAGTGGTAGGAATACTTCGAAGATCTCCTCAATCCCACCACCACATCTTCCATGGAGAAAGCAGAGGCTGAGGTCTCAGAGGTGGACTCGTCCATCACCCAAGCTGAAGTCACTGACAGGGCTGGCAGGACACCGGGGGTGGATGAGATTTGCCCTGAGTACCTTAAGTCCCTGGATGTGCAGGGACCGTCTTGGTTGACACGTCTCTGTAACATCACATGGCGGTCGGGGACAGTGCCCCTGGATTGGCAGACCGGGGGCTGTGCTCCAACTACAGGGGGATCACATGTCACACTCCTAAGCCTCCTGGGGAAAGTCTATTCCAGGGTACTGGAGAGAAGGATTCGACCGATAGTCGAACCTTGGATGCAGGAGGAAAAATGTGGTTTTCGTCCCAGTTTCGGAACACTGGACCAGCTCTACTCTCTCTGCTGGGTGATCGAGGGTTCATGGGACTTTGCCCAACCAGTCCACATGTGTTTTGTGGATTTGGAGAAGGTGTTCGACCGTGTTCCTCGTGGTATCTTGTGGGGGGTGCTTCGGGAGTATGGGGCCTGGGGCCCTCTGCTAAGGGCAGTCCAGTCCCTGTATGACCAAAGCAGGAGCCTGGTTCACATTGCCAGCAGTAAGTCAGACCTGTTCCAGGTGCATGTTGGACTTTGGCAAGGCTGTCCTTTGTCACTGATTCTGTTGATAATTTTTATGGACAGAATTTCTAGGCGCAGCCAGGGGCTGGAGGGGGTCCGGTTTGGGGAACACAGGATTTCATCTCTGCTTTTTGCAGATGATCCTGTCCTGTTGGCTTCATCAAACCTGGACCTTCAGCGCGCACTGGGGCAGTTTGCAGCCGAGTGTGAAGCGAATGGGATGAGGATCAGCACCTCCAAATCTGAGGTCATGGTTCTCGACCAGAAAAAGGTGGTCTACCCTCTCCAGGTCGGTGGAGAGTCTTTGCCCCAGTTGGAGGAGTTTAAGTATCTTGGGGTCTTGTTCACAGGAGAGGGAAGAATGATGAGATTGACAGGCAGATTGGTGCAGCGTCTGCAGTGATGTGGACGTTGTATCAGTCTGTCATGGTAAAGAAGGAGCTGAGCCGAAAGGCGAAACTCTCGATTAACTGGTCAATCTACATTCCTACTCTCACCTATGGTCATGAGCTTTGGGTCATGACTGAAAGGACAAGATCCCGGATACAAGCGGTCGAAATGAGTTTCCTCTGTAGGGTGGCTGGGCACACCCTTAGGGATAGGGTGAGGAGCTCAGTCACCAGGGAGGAGCTTGGAGTAAAGCTGCTGCTCCTTCACATCGAGAGGGCCCAGCTGAGGTGGCACCTAGGACACACTGGAGAAACTATGTCTCTCGGCTGGCCCGGGAACGCCTCGGGATCCCCCCGGAAGAGCTGGAGGAGGCGTCTGGGGAGAGAGAAGTCTGGGCATCCCTGCTTAGACTGTTGCCTCCGCGACCCGGTCCCGGATAAGCAGAAGACAATGGATGGATGGATGTAATTCTTATATATTTTACTCTGAAAATTAGCAACTCATTAAAAACAAGACAAAGGTAACTCCAAAACATCACCTCATGATTTTTACATAGATTTTCATCCACTTTGGTGGTAAGAAATAACAACTCACACATGAACTCATCCACTACTGTGTCTTTCATCATTGTTTTGAAAGAGAGACACATAGTGGAAGCAAGGTCATACAGTGCCTTTAAAATAATATGTTAATGTATTGTCCAGTTTAGCAGCTTCTAGCACTCACCCATATATTCAAAGATGAGATAAATGTCTTTATCATTTTGGGCTCTGATGACGTTCAGAAGTTTGACGATGTTGGGATGATCTCCAAACTCCTGCACATAGAGTTGGACATTTTTACTTATAAAAACCACACATAATCAGCACACTCTGGCCTCTGGTTTGACTTGTATTAAGTGGCAGCTACTGTGTCAAGGTTATGCACACAACAGGACAAGTTCCAACAGAAGTTACATAATACATAAACCTTGTGACTATTTCACTGGAAGATGACAGTGACTGATTAACAACAGAGCTGAAGTTCACATGACGGCCAGATCAGTGAAACAGGAAGACTAACGAATATACAACACCCACCACTGCATTGAGGACTCTTCAATTTTCTTATTATATCATTCTTTATAGTTGCTTATCTAATACTATTAAACAGGAACTGAGAGGCTGCAAATTTGGCATTGGAGTCTTTTTGTGTTTTTAATCAGACAAAAATGAACGGACTGATGAAGTAGGAAAGGAAATAAACCATAATGAAAAATGCAGAGTATGACAATTGTAGCAGTGGTCTGACCAGTTTGAGAGAAAACATAACTGATCAGTGACTGTTCATGTTTGCTGGGAAAACATAGTGAAAGAAAAACTGACACTGGAATTTTGACTTTTCAACTCACTACAACTTAGTCTGACCTATATTTGATTTTCCAACACTGTTATTGTTACCTGTAGGAGCATGATTTCTCTGAATGTGCGCTGGAAAAAAAGAACAGATATTAAAGTCAAGCTCTGGACTCTTTTAATTTCATTGTACATATGTATAATGACAATAAAGGCATTCTATTCTATTCTATACTCAATGTGCAGCAATAAACGAACCAAATGCAAGGCTTTTTTTTATATTAACACTATTCAGGGAGACAGTTTATACATAAAATATCCAAACAAAGGGTATATAAGAAACACTGCACCGCTCAACAATAACTCAGTCAGATTACAAGTACACACCTGTGCATCTGTCCTGTTTCTGAAGGCATCAAAAATCTTCTTCACCGCCACAATCTCCCCTGTCTGCCTGTCAACTGCCTTCCACACGATACCATAAGCCTGAGACACAGACACAGAATGTCACATATTCTGCCCTCAGGACAGGATTTACATGCAGGACCCAGGTGATAATAAAACAGTGATAAATACGAGTCCTGACATATGCTCTTTTAAAGTATGTGTCTGATTTTGTTGAAATGCACACTTATGTTTATATTTATAGGCATATATTGTAACTATAAGGGGTTTGCCTCTGTCTGTGCTGTCACTGATTTCATTTAATTTATTCATTTATTGCTTTATGTGTCAGAGACTGTTCTTATTAATTAACATGATCAAGAAGAACTGCTGTAAATGAGTCAACAAGCAAACAAGACAACAATTTCCACCTGCTGCTACAAGTCACAGAAAAGAGCAACAATACAGAAAAAGAAAACATACATATATATATACTTATATGCCGGTCATATACTACCAGTCAAAAGTTTTAGAACACCCCAATTTTCCCAGTTTTGTATTGAAATTCAAGCAGTTCAAGTCCAATGAACAGGTTGAAAGGGTACAAAGGTAAGCGGTGAACTGCCAGAGGTAAAAAGAAAAAAAAAGGTAAGGTTAAACAAAACTGAAAAATAATGTACATTTCACAATTATACAAAAAAGGCGAACAAGAAATGGGTTAA